>NW_010195190.1:0-1369 GCF_000695765.1 Mesitornis unicolor
GGCCTCGCTGCACGGCTGCGGAGGGGAGGGGGAGGTCAGCACCCGGACCCCCAGGGCTGTCACCCATCTGTGTCCCCCAGCACCATCACCCCTCTGTGTCCCCTCAACGCCATCACTCATCAGTGTCCCCCAGCTCCATCACCCCTCTGTGTCCCCTCAACACCATCACTCCTCAGTGTCCCCCAGTTCCATCACCCCTCTGCATCCCCTCAATGTCATCACCCCTCCGTGTCCCCTCTGTCACTGCTGTGTCACCCCCATCACTGCTCTGTGTTCCTTCAGAGCCGTCACCCCTCTGTGTCCCCCCAGCACTGTCACTCCTCAGTGTTCCCCAACTCCCTCACCTCTCTGTGTCCCCTCAATGTCATCACCCCTCCGTGTCCCCTAAGCTCTGTCACTGCTCTGTGTCACCCCCATCACCGCTCTGTGTCCCTTCAGGGCCATCACCCCTCTGTGTCCCCCCAGCACCATCACTCCTCAGTCTCCCCAAAGCGCTGGCACCCCTCTGGGTCCCCTCAGAGCCATCACCCCTCTGTGCCCCCCACCATTCCCCAGGGTTTACATACGCCAGGCTGGGGTGCACCCAGAGGAGCTGAGGGGATCCCCCCACTCGTGTTAAAGGGGAGCTGGGACCCAGGCTGGACAAACACACCCCACCCCTCAGTGGCCCCTCAGCACCTGGGCTCAGCCACCCCCCAGTTCCCCCCAAATCTTCATCCAGGACGACCATTAAACACGGCTGGATTTGAGGACCCCCCTCCCACCTTTTGAGGTTTTTTGCACTTTGGGCTTAAAAACCCCCAAATTATTTGGGGTTTTTTTTTCACTCTTGGCAATGCCCTGTGGTGGGTGGGGGCCTGGCCCCCTCCTCCTCCTCCCTGATGACCCTGCTCGGTTTACCCCTGGGATTGGGACCCCCCACAGCGGGGCAGGCCCTGAGCCAGGCTTAGCCTAATGCGGCCTGACAGCCCCGGGTGCAGCTGGTGGGCAGGACGGGGATGTGGGGCAGGGGTCCCCAGTGATGTGGGGTCCCCCAGTCAGGGGTCTCTGGTGATGGGGGGGTCCCCCAGGAGCAGGGTGCTGGGGGTCTCCTCCTCCCCAAATGCTCTGCTCAACATGTGGGGGTACAGCCCCCTCCTGCCACCCATGCATCCCCTTTTGCACCCAGAACCCCCAAACCCAATTTACTTCACCACAAATCCCCTCTGCTTCACCCCAAATCCCCTTTGCATCGCCCCAAACCCCCATCCTCATTTTCCCCCCTTCTTTTGGCAAAACAATTGCTTCAAACCACTGGGTGTGTCCCTGATGGAGATGAGCTTTTTTAGCTCCCAAAAAGGCCCAGAAGCAGCCGTGGTGGCTTTCCCCC
>NW_010195190.1:1448-2616 GCF_000695765.1 Mesitornis unicolor
AAACCGCTCCCTTGGACAGGCTGCAGGCTCGGGCCTTGCATTCCTGGCAATATTTTGGGGAAAAACATCAAGATTTAATCTACCTTTCACAGCAAAATCCTGCCCCGCTCCTGGCACCTGCACCCTTGGGGAATAATTTCAGCCCAAATTCAGCCCAAATCTGGCTCCCAAGTGGCCAAATTCGGTGCCAGATTCAGTGCCAGTTCCCAGATGGGAAGGTCAGGATAAGGGGGCACCACAGGGATCACAACGTGGGGGATTTGGGGCACTCCAACTCCTCCCTGCCCCATCACAGCCATGATTGGATGGGGAAACCGAGGCACGACACAGCTGGATCCGGTAAATTAAATCCCTGGGAAGGTTTCAGCCTCAGAGAGCCCCCCAGAAATCAGAGACAAAGGGGGGGTGCAAGGGGAGGCTCTGCCTGGGGGTTAACACGGTGCCAGGAGAGCCACCGTGGTCGTCCCCATCGCCGGCATCAACCAGCAGCACCTTGCAGTAAATTTGAATTAAAACAAAGATAAAAAAGGAAAAAAAAAACCCAAAACAACCCCAAAAAAGCCCAAACCTGACCCCAAACATTGAGCGTGGCCTCTCCAGGGCAGGGAATTGGCTTGAATTTCTGTGGTTTTTTTCCCAGGGATTTAATCCCCGGCTCCGGGGATCGGGGTTTTGCTATGAGCAGGTTTCACTGCACCCAGAGCTGCTGCAAAAATCCACCCCCCCAACATCCAACCGGGCTTTTTGGGAAGAAAAGGGGAAATTGAAGGTGAGGCTTGAGCTGATTTTGTCCCTGACCCCGCTCCCTCCTAATTCACATTTATTTGTGCAAGATGGGGCGCGACGCCAGGATGCTGGGGCGTCCCTTCCCACGGCGATTTCCCACCTCATCTGAATTTTAGTGATTTTTGTTTTTCTTTTTAATTTTAATGCTAGCAAAGGTGACTTTGGGATTTTGGGGATTTTTAAATAATCTTTAAAAAAGTGACTCTCCAGGTGGGAGCATCGCTGAAGCCAGAGAACCAACGCAGCGGCCCCGACTCGAGGGGCTGCCGAATAAATCCTCCATTGGGCGGCTGAGCCCAGCTTGGGCCCTCGCTAGAATTTATAAAATCCTACATTTAAATCCTAAATTTAAATCCTAAACTTATAAATCCTAAATTTATAA
>NW_010195190.1:2656-4731 GCF_000695765.1 Mesitornis unicolor
TTAATAAATAAATAAAAATAAGGCCGCTGCCCTGGCCATTACTCAAGCAGGGAAGATTCTGCGTGGCAGAGATTCGGCGCCGAGGTTTCGGCGCGGCGGCAAAGCCGATGCCCAAATGCACAATTTTGGGCTTAAAACCCAGAAAATCTGCTTTAAAGCTGCTGCTTTTGGAGGGAAAAAATATAAAATTAACCCAAATTGTGAGGATGGGGCTGGTTGGAGGCAGAGGGACAGGGACACAGCACTCAACGGGAACTTAAAATGCGATTTTAATCCCGGTCACGCTCAGTATTTGGATTAATTAACTTCAGATTGACCTGACACTTCTCCCAAAAAGCTGAATTTTTAATCTTTTACAGAGTATCTGTATTATTGCCCTCTAACGCCTGGGTTTTTTAGCAACCATGTCCCTGGGCTATGTATAACGGAGAAGAAAAATAAATGATCCCCACTTCGACATAGACCCCGACCAAAAAGCCGAGCCTAAAACAAGGGCAGGAGGAATTTAAAGCTGGAAAAAGGAGTTTATGCAGAGATGTAATTAAGCAGAATAAGAAATGGGTTCCCTCGGCAGAGCCTTTCCCACAGAAAAAGCCAAAAAAATTCCCAATTTTAGGGTTTATTGCCCAGGAGGCAAAGCCGGGGCAAGGAGGGAGCCCCGCAGCCAGGGACGGTGCTGGGTTTGGGGGCACAGAAGAAAGGGACGAGGGTGGGGGGGATGCAGATGGGTGAGGAGCTTTCGGCAGCACTGGGGGACTCTTTGCCACGATTTGGGGGTGTTCACCCCAATTTTGGGGTGCTCACCCTGATTTGGGGGTGCTCGCCCCATATGGATGATAAAGAGCAAAGGGAAAATGAAAGCCAAGAGGGAGAGGAGCTTTTTTCTTTCATTCTCCCTTTTTCTTTCCCTTTCCTTCCCCCAGCCCTTTCTCCCCACTTTCACTTTCCTCCTTTCACTTTCTTCTCTTCAGTCGCTGCTTTCTCCTTCTCGCCCTTTTCTTTCTCTTTCTCTTTTTCTCTCTCCGTTCTCCCCTTTCTCTTTCTCTTTTGTCTCCACCATTGGGGCTCACTCCCTTCCTCCTTCCCCGTCTCCTTTCCCCTTTCTCCTTTTTCTTCTTTTCCCTCCTCTTTTTCCCCCCTTTCCCATTTTCTCATTTTTCACTCCCTCTTGCTCTTCGCTTTCCCCTCTCCTCTCCTTTCCTGCCTTCACTCTTCCTCGCTCTCGCCGTTCCCTTTTCAGCACCCGCTCCCTCTTTGCACCCCGGCCTTTTCCATCCTCTCCCTCTTTTTGCACCCTCTCTCCTTTTCCATCTTTTCTCCTTCCCATCCCCTCTCCCTTTTCCATATCCCCTCTCCTTTCCTGCCCTCTCCTTTTCCACATTTTCCATCCCCTCTCATTTTTTCATGCTCTTTTTCTTTTCCATGCCCTCCTTCTTTTTCCCCCCCTCTCCCACTTTTGCAGCCTCTCCCACTTTCCCATCTTCTTCTCTTCTTTTCCATCCCCTGTCCCTCTTTTCCATCTTTCCTCCTTCTTTTCTCTCCCATTTTTTTGCATCCTCTCTTTTCCACTCTCTCCTTTTCCATCCCCTCTCCATTTCTACCTTCTGTCCTTCTTTTGCACCATCTCTCCTTTTTCATCCTCTGTCTTCTTTCCTTCTTTTCCATCCCCTCTCCTTTTCCAATCTTTCTTTTCCATCCCTTCTCCTTTTCCATCCCCTCTCCCTTTTTTCCATTCCTTCTCCTTATTCACTCCGTCCTTCTTTCACAGCCTCTCTCCTTTTCCATCCCCTTTCCCTCTTTTCCATTTTTGCTCCCTCTTTTCCATCCCTTCTCCATTTTTTGTGTCCCCTCTCCTTTTCCATCCTGTTTTCCATCCTCTTTTCCACTCTCTCCGCTTCTTTTCCATCTCCTCTCCTTCTTTTCTTGCATTCCCTTCCCTTTTCCATCCTCTCTTTTCCATCTTCTTTCCTTCTTCTCCATCCCCTCTCCCTTTCGGACTCCCCTATTTCCCCCCATTCTCACCCCTTCCCTTGCTCCCCAAACCCCTTCCCTTTCCCCCCAAACCCTGTTCCTGT
>NW_010195191.1:0-1118 GCF_000695765.1 Mesitornis unicolor
GCCAGCACGTTTTGGAGGCCTAGTGGCATCACGGTGAGCCCTCACGTCAGGCCCTCCGGCACAGGCACTACTGCCATGGCTAATTGCCAACACTGCTGGGCCTTCCCACAAAGGTCTGGAGCCACAGGGTGGTGGGCACAGCTCCTGCTTCGTTAAGAAAAGGTGGGAAGCTGCCAACAACTCAGAGGTTCTGCCAAGAGCATCCCATAGGAGGAGGACACAGACAACCAGAGGCACTGCACGTGGATGTGTCCTCATTGGGCTCTCCTACCTTTGGGTCTACTTGTCAAGGAAATCTTCAAGTTCCTCGGATCATTTGCCATTTTTTCCTCCAGAAAATTCCGCACCTTGGCAGAAATCTGTGAAGACACCCTGGGTTAATTGCTGAAGGAGAGGTGTTACAACCTAAGGGGTGCCCCACCTTGATGTTCCCTTTGGGGGGACATCCTGCAGTGCCCAGAGCCACCTGGGGCTGAGCTGCTCCATGGCTCTCTTCCCTGGGACCACCTCCATGCTCCCAGCAGGGAGGATCGCTTCCCACAGGCAATCCAGAAGAGCCCCATGTGAGTCCCCAGAGACCCCAGCAGGGTTGGAGCCCCCATGCACCTCGTTGTCCTTGTCGGGGCTGTAGCTATCGGGAGGCAAGTTGGCCACCCGCTGCACCAGGTACTGCAGCTTCTGTCCGCATTGCCAGAGCTTCTCCTGCAACCCCATGGCCTTGGCAGAATCATACTGGAGACACAGAGAGAACAACCTTGGTGGGGAAAAGCAGCCCTTTAGGGTGATGGTGGCTGCACCAAGTGCCACCTTGCACCACCAAGGACTGGCCAGGGCCACGCTCGCCCCAGCACCATGCTGGTACCTGGCTGGGCTCAGTGATGCCATGCAAACGGATGAAGAGGTGGTTGATGCTGTTTTCAAACTTGAGCAGGAGCTCCTCATCCCTTAGTTCCTGGGCTTGCATCTCCTCCAGCCGGGCCTTTTCCCGCTGCAGGTTCATTCTCAGCTCATCCTTCGTCATCCTGGAGCCAACCACGTTCACATTCACACAACTGCATAGGGATGCAGAGGTGCCCCAAATCTCTTACAAAAGCTGCTCAGGTTCCCACTCCCCCACC
>NW_010195192.1:0-264 GCF_000695765.1 Mesitornis unicolor
CCCAGTCCCTCCCAGTGCTCCCAGTCCCTACCTGTGCCCAGCCCAGGCCGTACTCGGGGTCCCCCCCAGTGCTCCCCAGTTCCATCTCGGTGTCAACTGGGGGAACTGGGAGGGGGGGACGACAGTGGGAGGGGGGTCCCAGTGCTCCCAGTATCCCCCAGTATCCCCCAGTATCCCCCAGTCCCCTCCCAGTCCCTCCCAGTATCTCCCAGTTCCCTCCTAGTGCCTCCCAGTTCTTCCCAGTAACCCCCCAGTTCCCCCCCA
>NW_010195193.1:0-1727 GCF_000695765.1 Mesitornis unicolor
GTTAGGGGGCGGGAAATGGGGCTTTGGGGGGAAAAATGGGGTTGGAGAAGGGAAATAGGGGGTTTGGGGAGCGGAAATGGGGGGTTGTAGGAGGTGAAAATGGGGTTTTTGGGGTAAAAAAGGGGTTTGGGGAGAGAAAATGGGGTTTGGGTGGGAAAGCGGGTTTTGGCGGGAAAAGGGGTTTCAAGGGGAAGAAATGGGTTTGGAAGAGGGAAACATGGAGTTTGGGGGAAATATGGGGTTGGAAAACGTAATGGGGTTAAGGGAAATGGGGTTTTGCGGGGGGAAATGGGGGTTTGAAGGAGAAAAATGGGGTTTGGAGGAAGGAAAGGGGGTTGGAGGAGATAGAAATGGAGTTTTGGGGGTAAAATGGAGTTTTGGGGAGAAAAAATGGGGGTTTTGGTGGGAAAAGGGGTTTCAAGGGGGAGAAATGAGGTTGGAGAAGGGAAATATGGGGTTTGGGGCGTGGAAATGAAGGTTTGGGTGGAGGGAAATGGGTTTACAGGGGGATGAGATGAGGTTTTGAGGAGAAAAAATGGGGTTTTTGGCAGGAAAGAGGTTTTTGGCAGGAAAGCGGGTTTTGGCGGGAAAAGGCGCTTCAGGGAGGAGAAACGAGGTTGGAGGAGGGAAAATGTGGAGAATGGGGGGAAGAACGGGGTTGGAAAAGGAAATGGGGTTGAGGTGGGAAATGGGGTTGAGGGAAATGGGGTTTGGAGGAGGAAAATAGGGTTTGAAGGAGAAAAATGGGACTTGGAGGAAGGAAAGGGGGTTGGAGGGGATAGAAATGGGGTTTTGGGGGTAAAATGGGGTTTGGGGGAGAAAAAATGGGGGTTTTGGTGGGAAAAGGGGTTTCAAGAGGAAGAAATGGGTTTGGAAAAGTGAAATACGGGGGTTGGGGGAAATATGAGGTTGGAAAAGGAAATATGGGGTTGAGGGAAATGGGGTTGAGGTAAATGTGGTTTTGTGGGGGGAAATGGGGGTTTGAAAGAGAAAAATGGGGTTTGGAGGGAGAAAAGGGGGTATTGGTGGGAAAGGAGGTTGGAGAAGATAAAAATGGGGTTTTGGGGAGAGAAAATGGGGGTTTTGGGGAGAGAAAATGGGGGTTTTGGCAGGAAAAGACGTTTCAGGGGAGAAATGAGATTGGAGGAGGGAAACATGAGCTTTTGGAGGGGAATATGGGGCTTGGGTGGAGAAAAATGAGCTTACAGATGGAGTTTCGGGGAGAGAAAATAGGGGTTTTGGTGGGAAAAGGCGTTTCAGGAGGGAGAAATGAGGTTGGAGAAGGAAAATATGGGGTTTGGGGGGAAAATATGGGGTGGGAGTAAAAGAACAGGGTTGGACAAGGAAATGGGGTTGAGGTGGGAAATGTGGTTGAGGAAAATGGGGTTTTTTGGGGGGGAATGGAATTGTGATGTGGAAATATGGGGTTTGGGGAGGGAAATATGAACTTTAGGGGAGAAATATGGGGTTTACGGGGAGAAAATGGGGTTGAGAGTGGCAGAAATAGGCGTTTGGAGAGGAAGAATAGGATTTGAGGGAGAAAAATGGGGTTTGAAGGGAGGAAAGGGAGTTGGAAGAGATAAAAATGGGGTTTTCGGGGTAAAAAATGGGGTTTTGGGGAGAGAAAATGTGGGTTTTTTTGGCGGGAGAGCGGGTTTTGGCGGGAAAAGGCGTTTCAGGGGGGAGAAATGAGGTTGGAGGAGGGAAATACGGGGTTTGGGGGGAAA
>NW_010195193.1:1767-2090 GCF_000695765.1 Mesitornis unicolor
GGGTGGAAAAGGGTGGGGGGGGGGGGCAAAATGGGGGTTTGAGTGGAGGGAAATGGGGTTACAGAGGGATGAAATGGGGTTTTGGGGAGAGAAAAGGGGGATTTTCTTGGTGGGAAAGGGGGTTTTGGAGGGAAAATGAGGTTTAAAATGAAAAAACAGGGTTTCAGGGGGAAAAACGGGGTTTTGGGGGAGAAAATGGGTTTTAGTGGGGTGAAAATGGGGTTGAGGGTGCACAAAATGGGGTCAGAGAACAAGAAATGGGGTTGGGGGTGACACAAAACAGGGCTGAGGGGCAACAAGAGACTCAAAACGGGTGTGGGGGT
>NW_010195194.1:0-679 GCF_000695765.1 Mesitornis unicolor
CCCAAATTCTACCCCTTGTAACCCAAATTTTACTCCCCATAACCCAAATTCTACCCCTTGTAACCCAAATTTTGCCCCCATAACCCAAATTTCTACCCCTTGTAACCCAAATTTTGCCCCCATAACCTGAATTCTACCCCTTGTAACCCAAATTTTGCCCCATAACCCAAATTCTACCCCTTGTAACCCAAATTCTACCCCTTGTAATCTAAATTTTACCCCCCATAACCCCAAATTTCACCCCCCTCGCAGGTGAACGGTGTCCCCACCCGCCTGCCCCACACTGTCGGGACCACGGGGGTGACCCTGGAGGCCCGGGGGTGGGAGGTGATGCTGAGGACCACCCGGGGGGTGACGGTGGCCTTCGACGGGCGCCACGGCCGGGTGAGCATCCAAGTACCGGGGAGCTACGGGGGGCACCTCTGCGGCCTCTGCGGGGATGCGGACGGGGACCCCCGAAACGACGTGGCACCGGCGGGGGCGGAAGCGGCGGAAGCTGGGGGCGAGTGCAGGGCGCTGGTGAGCAAGGAGGGGCCATTTCGGCTCTGCCACGGGAGCGTTAACCCTGAAACCTACTTCCGGGACTGCGTCACCGACCGATGTCACCGCGACGGCGTCTGCCGGGTCATGGCCGCCTATGCTGCCGCCTGCCAGGAGGACGGGAGCCAGGTCCTGGAGG
>NW_010195194.1:750-1380 GCF_000695765.1 Mesitornis unicolor
GGAGCCAGGTCCTGGAGTGGCGCTCGCAGGGGTTTTGTTGTAAGTCACCCCACCGAAAATCAGGGGGAGGGCGGATGTGGCCCCATAGGGGAACCCAAGATCGGGGAAAGGGGAAATGGGCCCATGGAGGACCCCAAAATCTGGGTGGGGAGGTGATAGGACCCCAAAATCTGGGTTGAGGGGGTGATAGGACCCCAACATCTGGGTGGGGGTGGGACATGGCCCCATAGAGGACCCCAACATCTGTGTTGAGGGAGTGATAGGACCCCAAAATCTGGATTGAGGGGGGGACAGGACCTGGGACATGGCCCCATAGAGGATCCCAGGGAACCCCAAAATCTGGGTGGGAGGAACCAGTCCCATAGAGGACCCCAAAATCCGGGTGAGGGGAGCATGGCCCCATAGAGGACCCTGGGCACCCCAGTATCTGGGAGGGGGGAACCAGCCCCATAGAGAACCCCAAAATCTGGGTGAGAGGAACACGGCCCCATAGAGGACCCCAAAATCAGGGCTGGGGGCACCACAGAGGACCCAGGGAACACCATATCTGGACGGGAGGCACCCAAACACCCCAAGCAGGGCACCCAAAGACCATGGGGGGCACCCAGGTGCGTCCCCACCCCCAACACC
>NW_010195195.1:0-25722 GCF_000695765.1 Mesitornis unicolor
CCGTCGGGTGCACCAGGTTGGGGAGTGCCCATATATTCTTGTTAACTTTTAGAAAACATCTATTTTAATTTATTCAGTCCCTCTGAAGTTTAGAACTCATCCATAAAAACTTTTTAAATATCAAATGACCTTTTCTTTTTAATAACAAAAGCTGACATTTTGTGAAAGAAAATTCTTTATGCGTTTATCTTTGCAATGCGTATTTACTGAAGGTGTATAACATAAAACATAACTCTGCTCTAATTTCCAGAAATGCTGTTTACGTTATTTTTGCAGCATTCTTAAAAGATTTGCATTATGTTTTAAAGAAATGTTAACACAATAATGTATTAAATGCTGGAACTATTATATTACAACATTATTTTTGTTTTAATCAGAAAGGTATTTTCTCTTGAAGAACAATCTATTCGTATGGTTAATGCTTTGAAAGTGAAGTATAAATTTCACAAATCCTCTTTGAAGTACTGTAAACAATACACTCATGGAAATGATATGTAGAATTTGAGGACACAGGAGTGAACTAAAACTGCTTAACAGACTGTTGGCTAATCATAAACCCATTCTGAGTTTCTCAGGATTATTAAAAAGTAAAATTTCTTGGAATCTAGGATGTGGATGTAATAGTAATAATAAAAGCTGCATCTTACACAGTGATGAAGAAATAAGTGTCTGTCTTGATAACATCACATCCTAAATTCAACAATAGCTAAAAACTTGGGAAGTAGATAATTTGATAGTCTAAATGCAAAAATAGCATATGTTAAAAGCTACCTTCAACAGGAGGGACTTTTGCATTCAAATCAAAACCAGGAAAGAGTTAAATCAGAGAATAGATACCAGAAATGTTAGCTATTTCCAATAATTCAAAATTGCATGCCTCAAATTACAGAAAATGATTTATCTGTGTACTGGAAAACTGATTTACACCCTTTGTGCACTATCCTGGAACGTTCATTGCACTCATAATGACAAGAGTCAGCTAAACATAATTTATGATATATATGATAAGCCAGCATCTGATCTTGGACTAAAACTACTTTAAGGTCTCTATTTTTTTAATTTATCAAAGGTAAGGGAAAGTGGCAGTAAAAAAATTGGCTTGAATTTTAAATGCCAATAATTCTTTTCAGTGTGATGCTTACTGCAAAAGGCCACAAAAGGATATGAGTGTAGTACTCCAGTAAGAAATCACCATTGGCTTCCATGCTGCTGTACCTCGATGGCAGTCAGGCTTTCCTTGTAGGGACATTAGAGATCCTGCTTAAATTATACAGTGAGAAGAAATATGTAGACATATGTCATTATGCAATTGATCATATTTCTGATAAAAGTGAAAATGCACTGACAAAATGTCATGACCATCCCAAAAAAACACTAAAAAGCAGGAATACTTTCTATGTAGTCTCTGCCTTGCAAATAAGCCAGCAACCAGTGTTTCAGCCTGTAGGCTAATGGCAAGAAATGCGAATCGTAAAGGTCTTAATTAGCAGACTGCTCTATTTGTAGTGTTCTAAACTATGCTAGAGGTATTCTGGTATTGACCTAGGAGCAGAGCACACTTATATTCTCATATCTTCCTCTTTGTACAACTTTCCTGAGAAGATGTTGTATACTGAACTCTATAGTTCAGGGCTCAGTAAACTTTCTATCTTTAGCACTGCTTCAGTTAGCCTGCCACTTCCCGTTTTAGGATGTGGAACCTCAATTGTCTTCCTGTAATTCAGCTGAATGGTTAAGATCTGTGTACCGTGCTGGTAGGAATCTGAGTGTCCTGTAGTTTCTTATCTGAAAATATGAATTGAGATTGTCTGTCTAATGTGTGAGGGTTTTTTACATTAAAGTGCTCTTCTAAATAATAGGAATACGTAAAAGGCATATAAAGGCGGGGAAGTTATGTTCCATTATTTCTGAAGTTGTCTTCTGTTGTTAGCTAGTTCACTGATGTACAACATTCCACATTTCCCTCTGTGTAACACTTTAATGCTGTGCTTTTGTAGTGGATATTTTAGATAGTGGCTATTGGACATCAACAGAGCATCGCTGCTATTAAAGCAGTGTGGAAAATTGATTTTAAAAAAAGATTGGAATGTGAATAAAACATTGTTTATGACCCTTTTATAAATGTATGCCAAACAATCAGAAGAATTTTTATGAATACATATATTTTATGAGTAAATGCTCATTTCTACTAGCATGATTTCCCTTGGATTCTGTATTTCCAAAGGTAATGGTAACATTTTCTTGTGCAGAATTCTGTTTTGGCATATTGCTAACAGCAGTAGATGTTAGATACTGTCTATTACCCTGCCTCTGCCAACAACCACAAACTGAATGTTTGCATCTGCTTTGAGCTGTGCACCAAATTGGAAACAGTTATCGTGCTTATATTGTGCCTGCACAACTGATGACAACTACCCTTCAGAGTATATGGGAGTTTTTTACGCCTAATTATTTTTACTGTAGAGCTGGGAACTTAAGAAAATCCTGTGAGCAAATCTTGGATAACTTGAAGTTAAAGATAATAGGGTAGTGAGAAGAACTGAGAAGATGATAGGCATTTGTCTGAAGCCAGAAAACAACTGTTCAGAAGTAGAATTCATCCTTTCACCTTGATTATTCTAAATGTTTGAGAAGGTCTGCTGATTTTTATTTTCATTTCCTTTGTAATTTCTATAAATGCAGCAATCGGTACCACACTTTCCCTTGACATTTTCAAATGATTTTCTGGTACCTCCTCCTCCTTTCTTGGAAGTAATAAGGTTTTCTATGTGTTACATGTGGCTTTGAGTTACTAAGCTCAGTAATTTTCTACCATTAAAAAGCATTCTACGTAGTACTGGCACATTTTTCTCACAGAAATTCTATTATTTTAACCAAACCAGTAAGAAAAAGAGCAATTAATTTTTCTTGGAAATGGAAATTCAGTTGAGACATATTTACTTTTCTTTAAAAAATATATTATAGTTCATGTATCTGTAACATATCTGAAACCATAGATAATAAGATTAAACCAGGTTTTGAGTCAAACAAATAGTAATGCTTTTGGTCATAAATTGTTATTTGCAATCAAAATATTTTTTAAACAAATTATTATTTTCTCAATGTATTTCAACATGAAACTATTAAATTAACAAGTAAGTTTTTTTATTATCGTATTTGGATTCAGTTGATACTTAATTGGGCTTGATTTTAAACACTTTAAATTCCTGTAAAGAAAATTCTTTCTTTGTATATTCATGTTTAATGCATATAAACACATTCACATATATATAAAAAATCAGAAATACTTTAAAAGATGTAGTCATAGTTAATCTGTGTGTTGGTTTCTGTGATTTCTCTTTTACGTCTAAATAAAGCCATTCTACAGTTTCAGTCATTTTAAAGTTGTCATCCATTACACTGTTTCTTGTGGGAATAGTAGCCTGATGTGTTTCTATGCTTTATTGCCTTATTTGTTGGTTTTGGTTTTTTTCACAGAAAGGGAAGGTACCTATATCTGTAGCTATATATATCAGAAATATTTTATAAATTTTGCATGAATATGCTTACACGTATTAAACTGAAAGTGTTGGACTTAAAATCTCATCAGTCTGACCAGTAATCCTGACTACCTGAGAGCAGTGATTAACCCTGTGCAAAGAATCTCTGTGTTGACATAGCTAATTGTCCTAAGTCGTGGACTTGCTTTGTGGTTTACTGTTGTTCACAACAGAATATACAAGTTCTAACAAGGATACTACTGAAGAACTTTAGTAGCAATGCAACTTAAGACTATTGAAAAAGCCATATATTTTCTCTGAAAATGTAAAAGTAAAACCAGTATTTATTTCACCAGGAAAAATGGAATTTATTTCACAAGCCTTATTAAGATCCTTTTCTTATATATCTGGTTTCTAGAATTTCTTAATTTCTTTTGTTCAAGAAACAAAAGTCCTGCATACTGGACTTTATTTTGTTTAATTTTGTAGGGGTCTGTTTTAAACTTTCGGTGGAATTTCTACTGTAAAGTACATTTTCTTGAACTACTTTTATATTTTTTCTTAATGTAGGGGATTGTCAGTAACATTGGCTATGGTGCTGTGTACAGCATAAATGATGGCTTTGCAAAAAAAGAGTGAGGAAGGGTAGCACCTCACAGTCAGCAGAGCAGGTGTAAGACTGGAGGTCATCGCAGTAGAATATGCCTGCAAATTGCTCAGCTGAGCTCCTTGGTCCTTGGCAGATGAGTATAATCACTGAGAAACTGAAAAAAGTCTTGCTGGTTTGAAGAAAATTGGGTCCATACCCAATTACACCAATGAAGGCAGCCACTTATATAAACTCTGATTATTGTATTGCACAGGAATTTTGCAGTGGTAAAGGCGTGTAGGCTGTTTGTTGAGAAAAGAATTTCTCACTTAGAAATTGGCCCTAAATTATTGCCAGTGGATTCTCTCTCTAGAAGTCATTGTATCATAAAAAATGTAATAAAAAGTAAGTACTGTCACAGGCACAGTGCGTACATAAATCATCCTTAAGTGTGGGCATTTGAAATACTGAAACAAAAATAATGTTTACAAGCTATGTAAAGCCATCACAGCCAAGAAGGTAATAACCCAGTATTGGGCTTTACTTGCTATTCTCTACCACCAGAGAGAAAGCTGCATGAAATGTAGAAATGATACATGGGTATCTGTTAATTTTGAACTTGGAAATTCAGAAATGTGGGAGACCCAAAGGAAACTTCTATTTAATTTGCTGTTGTCAGGAGAGCTCTGTCGGCAGAGCTGGCAGTAGGAATCTGAGGGTAGCAGAAAGAGGGAGGCTTTTTGCTAGGCAAAAGATGAGACTGAAAGGAGAGGGGATCTAGGAAACCTTTTATGACCCTGGTAATTGATGTAAATTAAAGTGCAAATGAACATGTTTGGTGTTCAGAGGAGTGTGGTATGATGTGCTTTTGTGCCTGCCCATTTTGCCTGATGTCTATCATGTTTCAATAATTCATACACTAAGCTCACTCTTAAATCACCTGCTTCGAGGTAGGGTGCATTGCTCATTCCAGGAACCAAAGGAAGATAAGAAAAATACTTAATTCTTTTTGCTAAAACCTTTATTGTCTTGCAGAATTCTGCTGCAATTGCATGTGTTTGTTTGGCAGGCCTTCATTCTTGTTGCTGTGTTTGTGCAGCTTAGCGTAATGGTAGCAACATTTCATTAAGAGGCAGCCATGCTGAAAACTAATAAAAGCTTACTATTCTTTATAGCTGCTTTATAGATTTGACTCTCCTTTGGCAGGTATAAGTTTTTTCTGTCATGACCTGACTGTTTATAACTGTATGCAACCCTTGCAAGTAAGCTATTTATTGCTTTTGCTACTAGTTTCATGTCAGAATAAATATGTACTGGTATATATGTGGGTCATATGTTTGGTTGGTGTACATTTATATATAGTAATGGATTCATTTTAAAGTCTATTCACATGGTGTTCTGTAAGAGTATATTTCAGGGACAGATATGAACTAATTTATTTGTGGGAAAGGTTTGGTCCTTGTTTTTTTAAGATGTACACAGTGGTCCTCTGAAATAATAACTACTCCAGGGGTGCACAGCACTTGCATGCAGACATTGCTTTTAGTGTGAGCTGTTAGGAAACAATTAATTGACTTACAGTAAACATGGGAAGACTTTTTTTTTTTAAGACTATTTCTAATGTCTTATATAAGAAGATTAGCAATGTCTGTACTTTGCTATCTGTATCCTCCTTCTGCAGGAGACTCCTGATGGCATTTGAGGGCTTAGACATGCACACAAAGGAACAGTTAATGATGTCTTCTCCTTCAGTTTGTATGTGATGATATGTAAAGCTATTCATATCTCTTGCAACATACTGGTATTTCTGGTATTGAAGGCATATCTGACCAGGCATGGGGGTTTGCTACTTACACTGAAAAGCTGAGGATCTCTGACAGGCTAGATTCATTGTTTTTTACCTCAAGCATTTGTGTGACTGAATAAATTCAAATAGTGGTCTTTTCTTCAGGAAAAAGAAACTTTCTGTGGCATGACAGTGATTTTTTTCATGTGTATTAACTAAACTAATCCCATAAGCAAACAAACAAACAAAACATTAGTAGTAGACAAATTTGTAGTATTTTGGTTTGGTTTTTTTTTAACAGCTGAGCTAATTCAATTTGTGTTATCTACAAAGATACATCAGCAGTAGAGCGTATGATGCTCAACTACAACTTGGCAATATAGTGAAAGAAAATAGGAATCTCCAAAATCCATTATGCTTCCCCCAAAATAAATAAATCAATCATAGCATCTGTAGAATTTTAATAATTTGGCATTTTAACTTGCTTGGCCAGTTTGTCACCCTTAAGCCTCCTTTTCCATAGTATAATAAAACATAAACCACCATAATATAAATTAAAACAACTTTTTTGCCATTTTTATAACTATGAGAAGAAAATGACAGTGCCTGAGACTTTTTTCTAGTGCATATGTATTTTTCAGCTTCTGTGCATCAACCTGATTCTATGATCACTTTGAGTTGGACAAAATTTCCAGAGGCTTACATCCTCTGTTTCTTTCATATTGTTTCATTAATAAGAGAGGATGGATATTTTACTAGCAGAGTATTTGCTTTTCATGTAGGACCACTAAGTGATGGTATTTGTGTTTCTGATTATCTGCTATTTATTGCAGTCTTTGGTGGGAGATGATCAGTCTAGATTACCTTAAAATTCAAGTCCAGCAGAATACTTAACGTTTGTTGCTACAAGAAATCTAAAGGAACCCATAGAGTGGTCACTGTAGATATAGGCATGTGCTAACTTTGAGTCATTTCACTCCACAGAAGAAGTAGAACAGTGATGGAAGCCTGTCTATCTTCACTGTTTGCTCTGCAAGTTTGTTCCCAAAACAAAGAAAATATTCTCTGTTTTTCTTTGCCTCACATATCTTAAGTGAATATGCAAGCTTTTCTATTTTTTTTTTTTACTTACCGTAGTTCAGACCTGAATTTCTCCTGTGTTCCCTGATGACATCTCTGTTCCTTTTCTTCTCCCCAGTGGTTTTCAGCATATAGTTAAAATTATCACCACAAGGTGGAGTTCTGAACTTTCCAGTGTGAACTGTTTCTTCATTATATCAACAGGGAGTAAACTTAATTTCTTCCTAACTATTATGTCTTAATTAATTCTGAAATTTGGTGGAGCGTTTATAGGTGTAAACATTCAACAGAAGAAGGCAATAACTGTGGTCAAGATAGAGTCTTAATGTTGAGTTAGTACTGGTTTTAAACCTGGAGTTTTTAATCTCTTCTTATCATGTATGTGCATAGTTGATGAAAAAAAATAGTAGATATGCAATATAATAATACTTTTTTCTATTTTTTTTCTATTCACTAAGAACCATGGTCTTGCAGCACATCAAACATATTGCTGAGGATGACCTTATTAGTGCTTAAAGAGAAAGAATTTTATGTCACATAGTCAGTTCAAGTTTCTGAAAGGAAAATCTACACTTTTCACCTACAAAATAATGAATTTTTGTAACATGGGATTTGGTATACTTAGTTGGCTGCTTAAAGGAATTCTATTATGCATGCTCAGTTGTTGAGATGAAATGATTTCTTGCTTTGCAACTCTGACAGGATTTTCAGAAACATATAGATTTAAAAAAATCATAGTTTTAAAGGATTTTTTTTGTTGTGTCCTATAAAAACTATGGTTTATAAAATTATCAGTGCTTCCAGTTCATTGTAAATGACTGTTTTTTCATAAGAGTAACTCAGATCTCAGTTTGACTAGTTTAACTCGTATCTTTTAAACATGTATCTCTAGGGTCTGAAAACGATGACAGCACTCTTCTTGTTTCCTAAGGCAATTAACTTCTGGAGTTAATTGGAGGAGTTTAAGCAGTACAAGAAGGGCTGCTGCTCTGGTGGGTCGTGGTGCTGAACGGACAGCTCCCGGCGGCAAAGAGGCATTGCTGCAGTAGTAACGTACGCGCAAGGCGTATGCGAGCCTTATACAGAGATCATCAGTTAGAAGTTTCTTAAAGTGCCTTCATAATCCTATTGGTTATAAAAAATTATTGTAGTGTTCTTACTCCCTATGGAATATACTGCAGCCTCTGAGATCATATAGACCTGTCCTTCAGAAGGGCTGTGATAAAATCCTTCTTTTAAATGTTTTTGCTTTAATGCTTTGGACAGGAAACAAACTAAGATAGTGAGTATTGTTTTGTGTTATTTCTCTCTTTTTTTTTTCTTTAATTTGTTGCATTAATTTATAGCATGATGTGATACTGTCCCTTAGCTCCCCTGCAAATCCCTTGTTTTGGGATGTCATGCAATATGATTTAAATCATTACTCTGAAATGATGAAAAGTTCAAACTATTAAGATTAATTGAACAAAACAAAATTAGCAGAATTATAAAGATGCATTTAACACTTTGCTCTAATTTTCCTTATCTGCTTACTCATTCATTAGAAATTTAATTGATATTTTGAGCAAATTGAAAATTCTATTGATCTTTTCACTTTTCATATACTTTACATGTGTTACTTAGCTTAAAAGACAAGCAAGTAAACCCCTCAAACAAAAAAACTTTGCTCTGGAGGTAAACATGAGAAATACTCTCACAAATATATACTAAATTCAGTAGTTAAACACATATAACACATATCTCCCTTCCTAATTTACAGACAGCTATAGCTATAAATTTCTTATCCTCTTAAGATGTAGATCAAGGACCATACAGATCCCAGTCACAATTGAACTGTAACAGTGTTTTATGGTTTTTCTTTAGTTTAATGTTGACCCAATGTTAACTGCAAATATATAATATCAAATATATATATAATATATATATATAATATCAAAGGTCCTGTTCTGGTTAGTTCCATAACATGACTGCAAAGAATGTACTGTTGCCTGTCATGTGATTTGAGACTTAGGGTGTTATGAATCTAAATCACTCATTCTCACCATATTGAATACAACATATTTATTGAATTCCTAAGCATAAGCCATTAACTTTTGGCAAATAGAAAAACACTCTTACCCTAATAGTGGCAGGACCTGAAACAGGTAAACTAAGATGGTCCTGAAACTTGTGGTTTAACACTAGAAGTGTGCTGTAGCTATGCATACTCACCATAACTCAATATAGTATATTCTATAACAATGTAGATCTTGCATATTCCAGGCTTAAAAATATTTATTTTTCTGGTGTAACTAGGACAGAAAAGGCTCATAATCTTCACCTTTCTCAGGTGGTCTCACTGTAGGTTTGGAAGCAGATAGGCACCAGACTTTTTAAAGTTGTCTTTATCTTTCAGAAGATTTTATTCCAGTTTAGATATTCCTAGGAGCTCCCTAACATTGCATATCACTTGTATTTCTGTGAAAATTCTTATCTGCACATGCTGAACCTTTTCATGTAACCACGAAAGGCAAGATCATAAGACTACACCTATACACCAAAGATAACTCAAATACAAGGAATGCAAAATTTAATTGAGAAAGTAGATAACCAGCTCAACAACATCATTCTGCAATATCCTGGTTATTTCTGATTTTGTTTTTGGTTCTCAGACTGAACTATGGGCTCAGTTTTTTGTTTTGATTATGTTGTAATTTCTTCAGTATTTGTTTTAATTTACCAAAGTCCATCAGCTTATATTTAAAATCAGGTGGACTACAATAAAACTGCATCTAATTATATGCTCTGTGCAGGTCTAATAGGATTTGTTTGGTTCACGTACTGTTGTGGTGTAGCTTTTGTTGCAACTGGAGTAACATGAAGAAGGTCATGTTATTGCATTATTTCTTTATCCTACTCTTTGGTTTAATTTTGAATTATCTGCCCATCCACATCCACTGTTGTGCAGATGGAAGACTTCATCATAATGGTTTTGTCTGTATGCTTAGCACCTGAATACGAGATGCATAGTTCTGTACAGGTCTATAGTGTTCCAGTTGGGTTCCCATCTTGTGACTGTTTTACTCACTGATTTCCTTAGGGTGTATCTGTCAAGACACAGTAGCACCATCTGAATGGAGACAGCTGGATAAACATTATTTTCCTGATATTATCATCAGTTATTTTGTTATAGTACTTCTTCCTGTAGACTAAACTATGTCATTATACATATATTACTGCACATATGTATGAATGTAATTTTGATATTAACCACTGACAGTGCAACTAATTTTTTTAATTCACTGAGATTAATAGTAGATATTATATGAAGTATGCTCCTTTCAAGAAAGACTCAACAATTTGACTTACATAAAGTTTTGCTATTAACTAACAAAGTTCTACCATTTTGTCAAAGCTTTACTTTTGTTAAGCTTTACTTAAATGTCTGTGACAGGACAAGAGACAGTGGGCATAAATTGAAATACAAGAAATTCCATTTAAACACATTTTTTAACTGTAAGAGTGATTGAACACTGGAATGGGTTCTTCACCAAGGTTGTGGCGATCCACATCCTGACAAAGAAACTGCCCTGAGCGACCTGCATCACCAATTGACTCTACTCTAAGCAGAGAGATTTGACTAGATGATCTCCAGAAGTTCCTTCTAACCTCAACCTTCTATGATTCTGTGAAATCAGAGAAAATTATCTGTGTTTCCCAGTGAAATGTGGCTACATGAGGCAGTCTCATGTTTTCACTTTGAGCTTCTGTGTGATAGCTACCAGTAATTCTGTGTGTAATTCCCCAGATTTTTCTAATTCCTTGGACCCTTGTTTTCTGAGCAAAAGATAGAAAGACTGTGTGCTTTCGCATAGTCAAAACCAAACCAAGAAAACACCATCCTACAACTGGATTTCTGACTGTCTTTTAGAATTAATTTGCCAGGATGGAAATTATTCATGCAGGCAAATAGAAGTGAGATCTTTCACACGTAAGAATGAATTTGCTTTGCTTGTGCCATTCTCTAAGATCTTACCTCTATATGTTGTTGAAAATCTGTTAGATCCTGGTAAAATTAGCACAATGATGCTGAAGACCAAATGTCAAGGAATGTTTTATGATTTTTTTGTTCACTGAGTCATCATTATTCCCTTTGCTGGTTATGATGATGGTGGTTGTCCATTTTAAGTGAAGCCATCCATCTTAACTGATACTCATAATTCTGCAACTCCTTTCACTAATGTGATCTTCCTATGAAGAATGACAAGAGCTATTCTCTAAACCATCACAACTAGTTGGGACTCCTACAGCTTGCCTAGTTCCATATGTTCATATTTAACAGCTTGACTTTCAGTTTCCAGTATGGAATTCCTGTGGCTTTCTTCATTAGTGTTTGGCCAGGCACTCCACAAACTTCACAGCAGAGGACCCTTGCTAACATCTTGTAAGTGGGCTCTCTGGTACTCACTTTTAGCTTCAGTAGTCTTTCTTTCCAGATTTTCTGAAAAGCATCCTGCAGGTTCCTCCACATTCTAGGGAGAGGTTCATTTTCTCCTTGAGTGAGGACTTTGCTCCATGTGTGCACTTCTGGACTTGCCAAATGGGCATTTTTTAATGAATCCTTTATACAGTAACTTCTAAACTGCACATAAATATAGCAGTTCTAATAAACTATACTCCACTGAATATGATTTGTTTGTATAAGGGACCATAATCCTTTTTAGTGGCAGCTACGTAGGCTGCCATTTCACATAGTGAAGATACACTTGTTGATATTATTATGGCTTTTCTTTAACTGCAGATGGCTTTTGTTTACTTGCAGTAGTTTTTCAGCTATATGTCTCTGGGGTCAAAGTAGGATGAAGCATACAGTAACCTGTTCTAACCAGATAACATGGTTTGATCTTGTTTTTACAAAGCAGCCCCAGAAGGGATTATGTGTCCAAAAGGGTGCTCCAAGTTTAGAGTCTTCCTTTAGTCCTTCCCTAGAAACATTTCCTCCAGTCCTCTTTGACTGTTTAAACATTACATCCCACCTGGACTAGGAACTATTTAATCCTATTCTTTTATTTGAGTGCAGTTCCAGTTACCTCCATCCAGTCCTGGTTTCAACAGTCTCAAAAGAAATGGAAGTAGGTGAAGTGATGGTTTGAGACACCAGTTTGTTATCTCACATGTGACATTTGTTTGGCATATATGAAACAGAATGATCTATACTCATAATATTTTAATCAGAGTATGTTTATTACATATGCAAATATAAGTAGGGAGCTTATAGGAACAGGCAAAAAAACCTTGCCCTGGACTTAGGAGAATCAGAGAAAATAAAAAGCTATTCCTGCTACCTAACTGTGCATCTAAGCTCTTTAATAGCAGGAGTCTCTGTTTCTCTAATCTGATAATTTTGCTACTGTACAGTCTATCTTCATAATTTTTCTATTACTCAATGGTAATAAAAATGATAATAAAAATTATCCAGAAGTACCCAGTCATTATAGTTTTCTGGTCCTGTAGTGAAGTTATGATAGGAACTTAAGTAGCATTTTATCTAAATTTAAATCTTTATTTAGCGCTATAGGGAACAGATATCCAGGAAAGAGAAAGGGAGAGTAGGAAAGAGGGTGGCCATACACTGGAACAGGTTGCTCAGGGAAGTTGTGGTTGCCCCCTCCCTGGAAGTGTTCAAGGCCAGGTTGGATGGGGCTTTGAGCAACCTGGTCTGGTGGGAGGTGTCCCTGCCCATGGCAGGGGGATTGGACTGGATGATCTCTAAGGTCCCTTGCAACCTAAACCATTCTATGATTCTATGAAAGAGAGGTGGGGGAGAGAGGGAGGGAAAAAGGAGGTAATAAGGGATTCTAATAGAACAGGGGTTCTTGGAAAATGTGTGATCTGAATAGCTGTTTGTACTATTTGTACAGTGATTAAATATATGTGTTAGACTGAAATGGATCTGAGAAAGAAATCTAGTCTATCTTGTTATGTGAATTAGGATCACCCCTAATGGATATTTATTTAACTTACTCTTAAACACGTATTGAGATGTGGGTTCCCTATCAATAATAATCTGCTCCATCATTTAGCTGTCCTGATAGGTGGGCTGTTTCCAGTTAACATCTGATGTCAACCCCCTTTGCTATACTGGTAGCTCTGATTAAAACCAAGTCTAATTTATCTACCTCTTTCTTAAAACATAAAGCTACAAACTGAGAAAAGTGCTGTTGTTGAAACTTCAGAAGTGACGTTCAGGAGATGCTGCTTACTTTGTCTTTTGTTTCTGCCAATGTATTCCAAAATTATACTTCACTTTGTTGCAACAATATTGTATTTTTTGATGATTATTCACTTTGTAATCTACTACACCTTCATATCCTTTTCCATTATTTATGCAGTTATCCTCTATTTTTTCTTTTTAAATTGTTTAGCATTTGAGGCAAGATGTAACGCCTATGCTCCCCCCTGCCAAAATGAAGGAAAAGTTTCTATGCTCCTCATTCAGAAGAATCCTGTTATCATTTTATCAGATCCTTGAATTCATTAAAAGTATTCTTAAATTACTGAAAAACTATATATATTTATAAATAAAATATATTTGCATGCTTATAATATTACATTTATAAGCCAAATTCTGTTCTCTGATATTCAGGGGTAAATACACTTACTGCAGTTGTCCCTCCAGATCTGACCTCATTAAAACTGAAAATACTGTATGTCTTATTACAGAAATGGTTTATCCAAAAGGAACTATGTAGGGTATACAGCTAGCCTTTTTTTTCTTTTCTTTTTTTTTTTTCTCAAAACCAGACTTCTGTATAATGTAACACTTTACATTATCTGAAGGAAAATATTTTGGTATAAAAAATATGTTCTGGATATGATGCCTCCTGTTCTGAATGTGACGATCAGGGAATTCTCTTTCTCTGCTCTCATATATCAAAACCATTTATGGCCCATATAACTGTCATTGTTTCAGTAACCTGCAAATTTGTTGCCGTTTTGAAGCTTCCCAAAAACCAAAGTTATTTTTATTTATTAAGCCAGTGGTTGGATCTACAGCTGAACCAAAAAGGCTTACTGTGTAAGCATTTGAGGTTATATGTAACATATTTTGAAATGCTCTATATGGACAGGAGAATATAGTCATGGTTACGACAGTGGACAGGAAATCAGTTTTGAGTCTTGGCTGTGCCACAGACTTTCTGTGTGACTTTGGACAAGCTACTCTTTGTGCATTAGCTAATAATACCATCTTTATCTCCCAGGGGTGTTGTGAGAATACATTCATTAATGTTTGTAAGGCGCTTGGATACTATAACAATGGGGCCATATAAGCACTTAGAGAAACAATCCATTTTTGCAACAATGTGCATCTTCCTGACTAAGGACTTTTTTTTGCTGGAAGTTTTTCATAGATGCTTGTTATGAATAAATCTACTTTATAATGATACAGTGAGGTTAAACTGCCTTTTGGAGTGCAGTTTCACTTTAGTATTCAGAACAGGTGTAAACAGTCGTAAGTTGGAAAGCTGTTCCCAAGGAAAGAGAATAGAATTTTTATAGCCAGACATTTGAACAGAAAAGATACTTCTCCTGATTCATCTAGTTCAAAACATGGAGGATTATTTACATCTGTATCTGTCTCGCAAATAGTTTATTCTATTTTAAGCACTTCTCATTACATTGTCTAAACTACCTCCTCAGGCAAGTCATTCCATTGCCTAATTGCCTTTAAAGTTAAACAGTGTGCTCAAATGTCTACCCTGTTTTTTTCCTTGTGGATATAAGCTGCTCCTTCTGTCTGTCCTTTCTTTCTGAAGTAACCTTCACTCATATGTGTTCAGTTCAGACACACAGGACAGTTATATCAGGTTAAGAGGTATTGCTTTAGAGCTGATGGGAGGTGACGTGGTTATCCACTGTAATTTGATTTGTTAATTTGCCTGGCTGAGTGCTGTACAGTATTAAAATCTGAATATGGAGCTCAGAGCATTAACACCAAGAAGAAGAAAAAGAATATTCAATATTCCCAAGACCTTTTCAGAAGACTTGTTGGTAAAAATAGGGGGAATAGGTGCTGCAAAGGTTTCCTAAAAGGTTTTGTTTTGTTATGATTTGTTTTTGTTTTCTTTTGTAGAAACTAGTGGCAGCAGATAAATTACAGAAGTAAGAGATTTGGAAGAATGTGAGCAGTTCTTGAGGACAATGAAGTAGGGTTTGCAGTTTTTGAGGCTCAGGAAACAAGATATCTGTTTTGCTTCCATGTAGACCTTTTTAATTTGGAAGCTGAGTTCAACTAAATTTCTCAGAGACGGAACTTCAAATATATTTTCAAAATGTTTATGAAATTAGATGATCATTAGAAGACATGTCCCAGTGGTGGGAACAGATACTATGTCCTCTCCTACTGCATTAAATGTAGAGAATTGACATAGTCTGAAAAAAAATATTCAACTGTAGGAAATCAAAGCTTGCAGTCAATTACAAGATGCAAACATGTAGGAGAACAGACCTTATTTGTTCTGGGGTTCATAGGATTGCTTGTTTACTGTGAAGTCCATCATTCCACTATTGTTTGAATATGTACTGAGTAGGATTGCTTTAAATAAAGTGCCCATATGAGTGACAGTAGAAATTATTCTCAAGATGATGCCTTCACAAGACGAGTATTGTTTTAGGCTATGGTTAGACTTTCCTCATAATGCGGGAGAAGAAAGCTTTGTCATTTTTTTTTCTCTCTATGAGTACTGGGGATCAAATGGGTTTGGTATTATCCTGCTATAAACATACATAACATATATTACTCTGGACAGAAGAACTAAAAATGAAAGCAGTACACTATTGCAGTGTTGTACAAACTTACTACAAAAGGAGCCATGAGCATCGATTCCAAATCTTAACTTGGATTCACAACCATCAGGCTGCTTCCAACCTCATGCATTGTAACCTGTTTTCTGGATTTAGCTAACGACTTAGCACAGTAATCTTTTTGTTCAGTTTTTCAGTAAATGCAAAACCTGTAATAGGGGATTCTTAGTCAGAATTCCAGATTTTGTAGCGTAACTTGATGCAGTATTGAATAAAAAGTATCAGTGAAGTCAAGGAGAGGGAGCATCATTACCAATTGTTAATGAAAAATTATTTTCTCACAGATATTTTGTACCATACCATCTCTTTTCAACTTCTAGTTTATTCATGTTTCTGTATATTAGGCATTACTTAAGTAGAATCTTTCATTACCAAAATTTCCCTGTTCAAATATATTATCATAGTAGGTTACTGCATGACAGTAAAATCTCTACCAAAATATTCAGGAAAAAATGTAACTCAAAGGATTACTTTTATCTTCTTACAAAATAGGAAATATTTTACATTTGATGTCAAACTAATCCTCTTTGATACACTGTATGCATCACACACAAAAAATAATTGGGATGATAAAGATTAATATACTTTGAAAAAGACAGTTTAAAAAAACAAAAGAAGTCTGTTTGCAAAACTCAGTTCTGATAGTCAGCCAACTAAAAAATATGAGCGCCACAAACAGTGGAAAATTCAAATTTCTGTTAATTTTTTTTTTCCTATGTTGTGTCTGTCGAAAGGAAGATACACTTCTGGCAGTGTATCTAGAATAGGAAAACAGCTAAACCTGCTCAAGCTATTAAGCTATTACAGTTGCATTACTGTGTTTTAGTGACTACCTTCTTGAGAATGTTTTTCTGTATGAGAAGCAGCAGGGTACATAATCTGCAAAGAGTAAGACCTTTTCCTTACAGCAAAGTAAATTGCAGCTGTTTCTCACAGTGGGAGGTCATTGGTCGTATACTGATTCTGTCTGCCTTGATGGGACATTATTGATAAACACCTTAATATCTATGGAATGTCTTTAGGATTGATGCCAGTTGCACATATTTACATCAGCAGAATAACGTTTCCCTTGCTGATCTCTCAGGCAATACTTAATATACAATTAGATATTATCTTGCTCGTCCTACCTGATATTTCAGTTTGCTACATAAAGAATACACCTGCTTTTCCTATCTCCTCTATATCGTTCTGAAGTGATTCTGAAAAAAAAATAATTTAAAACTTAATGGTACCTAATGGAAGTTTAAAAAATCCGTTATATGTAGGCAAAGAGAAGAAAACAATACAAAATGTGGTTGGCATTCAAAATAAATCTAAAATATCTTATTTAACCATAACAATTATTCTACTTAGCATACTGTCTTTTGCTAGTCCCTTGTTTCTAGAAGTAATTGCCATGTGTTTTGGGAGTTTGATTTGTTCTGGTTTTATAGAATTCCATTAGTTTTCTGTGAAAAACAGATTATTTTTTTCTGGCATTATTTCTTCATAAAGGAAAAAAAAGAACCACAGAAACACAAAGCAAGATGTTTGTGGATCCAACATTTGCTGGCATTAGATTTTAAGTTCCTATTTAACAAGTTTTTACTATGAAGGCTACAACTAAATAAGTGCTATGTACTATACTGTATCTCCTTTATAAGGAAGATATGAATATTTAACCTCTTTCAAAGAGAGAAGGAGAGTGAGGGAGAGAGAGAGAGAGACCCTTTTACCAAGTTTCAGTTAGGTCAGATGCAGTTGGATGTGTTTGGCAAACTTATATCTGAAATGATGCAAAAAACTCTTCGAAAATCAATGACGGCCAATTTTATGAATATTGTTCTCAGCATCTCAAAGTAGCATCATCTCAGTATCTCATACAGTAGGATGATTGTAAGGGGAAACACCCAAGTATTCAATTCTAAGTCTTCAGGTGTGTGGGCTGTTAGACCCCCTAATGTTGTAGTTTATTCTGTGTTCATTTCCATTTACATTTTCAGAAGTGATTTCAATTGAATCATTTATGGTTCTTCCATTCAGATTTTAACAGCTATTTTGGAGCGGATAACCCTCAATGGCTGTATATGAGACATTGCCCGGGGTGCTTCCAAGATGCTTTTGAGCTGGGTAAGGAAATCACTGAGTGTTGACACATTCTCAAAGCACTATGGCATGGTTTGAGAGCATATAGTTTATAAACTGTGTTATTGACCTATTATTCTGTATATTACTGACAGAATAGACTATACCACTTTCCTCTGAAATGTTAAACAAAAAAAACACAACCTTTTGTGTTAAACAAAAAAAGGGAACAAGTATTATAAAAAATTAAATACAATATCTAATCTATATGTAGTAATTCATACAAAAAAAATTAATTCATCATTACACACTTCTGATGTATCTGCTCTTTCTATGGTAGCCATTCAATGTATAATATCATACTAATGTAATGTCATAATATTACTGTTATGTTAGTATACTGGAGAGGTAAGCCATATTCAGATTCTTACTGTAACTTTAGGGTCAAAGCTAACTGTCTCTGTGGGCATGGCTTTATCGATACTCTATTTAAAGACCTAAACTCACATTCAAGCTGTAATTCCCAGATCATGTCTTCTATCTACATATTACATTATACGCTTTGTTCAGTTAGGAGCAATTAGCTATCATGACTCATTTGCCCTTTCAGTTATGGACACAGGCAACTGAAAACATATGGGCTAGGGAACTTGAACTTGTGTGTGAAGGACAGTACGGACATGCGGTGTTGGTGTGGGGCTTTCACTGAGTGTGCATTAATTGAAGAAATTGGAAAAAGCTTTTTGTCTCTTCTCCAAAAGCCTGCTGATGAATACAGTGATCAGGGCAGTCCAGCACAGGTGTGATGCTAAAAACCTCCCAAGAGCTGGGACAAAGAGGTGTCCATGATCCACTTCACTCCTTCTCTATGTAAGGTTGAGCAATGTCCAGGGAGAGTGTATATTCTGCTGTAGAGAAGGATATTCTGTCTCTTACAATGTTTGTATAGGGCTCTTTGTAATGTTTTAAACAGCTGAAACGCAGCTGAATCCACTACAGTCTCTCCAGGATTTTTACAGAAGTTAGTTCAGGCTGTGTTCTGTCACTGCCCCATGTGCCAAAGGTAATATTTTAATAGCTGACTTTGTTTGTTTGTTTGTTAAATGCCAAAATCTTAGGTGCTTTATGCCATATTGTAAGTAAAGCTTTCTATTTTAAAACAATGTAAGCATGCAGAAAAACAGTTCCTACTAGGACAACATAAATCAAAACAAAATCAAAAAGAATGTTTCCCTTTAAAAGTATACTTTTCACAAAAAGTTCTGGGGAAAGCTGCTGTACAGTGGCTACTTCATTAACTGCAGTAAGCTGTAGGCTGCCTGATATATCTGGTAAATAGAAGAAATAAACTTCCCACAAAAAAACCCTGAACAGACAAGCAAATAATAAATATGCATGCAAGGAGAGGTTATATTAATCTGCTGTTCCTGCCATTATCCCACCCCAGGTGTACGTAGATGGGCCTCCCATGTGTTAATTCCATGGAGTCCAGTAATACAACTCAGACTAGCTTGCAGTAATCCATTTTCATCTTACTGAACGCAGTATTTCTTATAGCATTTAGTATTAACTGGCCATATCTAATAAAAGCTGGAGACTGGCTAATATTTTTTTCCTCTTTACTCTCAAGAACTAGTGAACTATACTATACATGAATGGCCTGTAAAATTATTGACTTATTTTTCATAATGACAAACAAGATCGTGTTCTAAGATTAAAGATTATAAATTTAAAACTCATTTTTTTCCTTTATTTATTCAAGATTTTGAAATTAAGTCCTGACAGACTCAGAAGAAACATAATATATAAAATTCTGGGCCTCCTTTAACATCACAGTCTGATGCAGAGTTTTCAGGTTGAGTAAAAGAGTGCCATAGTAGTAAACCTATTTTAATTTATACTTAAAATGTAACAATTGTCCATTTTGTGCATGTAACAATTTTAAACTGTTTAAGGTTTTGAATTATTTTTAAAGCATCCATGTTTAACAATTGTCAGAAAAATATTTTTTCCTCTCCACTAGTTTATTAGCAACCTCTTTTCTCAGCAATACCACTCAAGATGCTCAAACATTACAGAGGCAGTTGTTGTCTCTTCCTCATACGTTCAGAACATGTTCTAACCAACTGTGGAGGTGCCTGGTTTGCTCTGGATGTGCTACATTTTGGCTGCAGCTCTCTTTCCTACTTACTACAGTAAGAATCTCTAAGGGAAAGAATTAAGTGTCCATTGTGTCCTGACTTCAGCTCCTGATCACTTTTTGTAATATTCAGGTTTTGAGATGAAAAGTCAACAGCTAAATAAATGTAAAGTCTGTCCTCTGGTTCAAGTTCAAGCTATAAGTATTTAATACAAAGTGCTTTATAATACAAAGAGCTTATTGGTTAAGGTGCCAGTGAGTATGAGTTTGTATAGTAGAATTCAGTTTTGTAGAATTTGGATTTTTTATTTTATTTTCCCTCTCCACTGAGGTGGGAGGAAGCAACAAACCGCCAAATATATTACCTTATTAGCTTTTCCATACAACACTATATGGAACAACAACACTTTATAAAGTGGTTTGCTGTGACTTGACTCATAGAATCACTGCTTATTCAGCATGCCTTTCTCCATGGGTCTCATTTTCAATTAAGAATGACTGAATGTTACAACATTTTAGTTTTGTGCATTTAGGCTAGACCCTCAGGAATTAATGCTGCAAACTCTGGATCATAACTAAATTCCATTAATCTCGTGTGTTTAATCATCCTGGTTATAATACAAATAAAACATTTGTGTTTTGAGAAATGTTAAAAAATCCAGATTGTTTTAAAATAAATAAAAAGTAAAAACATGAAGATAACCCCTCTCAATTTCATTGTGATTTTTGTGAATAGCCCTATAATCATTGGAACATTCAAGCCTATGCCTTGTGTGTTTCAGTAGTTGTATGCTCTCTCTGAATTATCACAGAATCACAGAATGTTTTTGGTTGGAAGAGACCTTCAAAGATCACCTAGTACAAGCCCTCTGTCATGGGCAGGGACATCTTTCACTAGATCAGGTTTCTCAAAGCCCTGTCCAATCTGACTTTGAACACTTCATTATAATTTCAAAGCAATAATCTTACAAGTGGAGGCAGGTAGAAAGGCCCTTGTAAGACCTTACAGACTCTCTCTTTGAAATTACTAGTTGTAATTACTAGATGTAAATTGATACCTATTCAGGTCTTTTTAGCTGAATGAAGGCGTATTTTGAAAACAAGAATAGATGAAGGCCGTAAACAAACCAGAAAAAACTGGGAGTAGGGAAGGGAAGGCAGACAGACACTGTAGTATTACAAGTTCTCAATCAGGACATGTGTGATTCTGTAAATTTAGTGCTAAGTTTCTTTTTCCCCTCAAACATGCGAAACTACCCATAGGCAGCCATAACATATGTAATCACGTAGCACAGAAATTAAATCATATAATTTAGCTGTCTCCTTTTTCAGACATTAGAATATTTGTTCCTGAACAGGTTGAGTGAAAACTTGGTACATCTCATATGAAAAAAAAATAATTAAAAAATCCATATTCTGGAAAGCAAGAATAAGTCTCAGCACTGCAGGTTCTTCACACGGGATATGCTGCCCTGGCTCCCACCTCACTGGCAGCTCACATATTACAGCACATGTATTTTCTCATATGCATACTGGCACTAGTTCCTTAGGATCTGTACTGGTTGCAAGTACCATCCATGTAGGAGCTGGATTTTTTTAAGGCTTCTCAATTTTGTAATCCCAGATGCGCTGGGGTTTCTCTATGTAGAAAGTTCCCCAGGTCACAATGCTGTCATTGTTCTCAGTAGGGAACCTTAATTGCAGAGCTAGTTGGATAAGAGTTGGATTAGCTGGCAGAATGTTGTCTGGAAAATCTTTCAGCTGTGCAACATTATCGCTACCCCTACGTGTCTGCCCCCCACCCCTGAGGATTCCTAGCCTGCTGCATTTAGTGAGATACATATGTTTTCCCCAGCTACAGGAACTGTGAAGGGTTCCTCTGGGATATCTAAGTATAAATACCTAAGTGTGTCTTCAGTTGCTAGGTTATTTTTAGTCAATGGGTGGTTACCAAGTCATCTATAATTGTGCTGTTAAATGTGTCAGAGCAGCTACTGCAAAGCTAGGTGCTCCCTGTAACAAGTTGAGTATATAAGGTGAAATGAAAGAGGACAAAATAAATGTTTCAGAATTGAGCTGTTTAAAGATTTGAATTATGTAAGGGGAGACTGCTTGAAGAAGAGCTGTGAGGAAGATAATCTATGAGTATAACATGGAAGGGGGAGCCTTATATTTTGACTACACTGTCCATTTTATCTGTGATTGGCATATTGTGTCATTTCAGATTTGTGTTTTGATGGAACTTGCCACTGGTTCAAGGGCTCAGTCGTCTTACAGAACCTTTCACTTCTTCTTAGGCAGCTCCTATACAGCCTTTGTCAGCAGTGGCCAAAAGCTATTACCACCTAGTGACTGCTATGTGGAAGAAAGTGCAGAGTTCCCAATGGGCAGCTGTCCACATGACTTGAACTGCTGGCACAGTTCTTTCTCTATAAATAGAAAAAAGGAAGAAAATCATACCTGAATAGAAAGTCAGTAAGACAGTAGGAAGAATACAAGAACAGCCAAATAATACAATTGAAAAGCCAAAGGAAACAAAAGGACTTAAAAAGAAAAATACATCAGAAGTTCTAAGCAGATGTGATGCACTGTAGCAAGGAAATTGCATGTTGGTTATTTTAAAATGGCTGCGCTGTCCCTCTTGTGATCCTGCCACTTGGAGAAAGAACTGGAAACAGGCTTTGGTCTGTCAAAAATGTTTAAATATGTATTAACATATCACCTAATTGGGTAAGTGTAGGAAAAAATAAGTGAAAATTTTAGATAGTCAAGTGGATGTGTATTTGTGGTTCTTATGATAGCTGCATCATGACATCAGCCAGAGATTAACAGAATCTCTTCAGAGATTAATTTCTACTCCAATGGCACTTGCCCAGCATCAGCTGAAGATCAGCAATAAAGTTTTGAGGAGTACTGTAGTTGTGACTAGCTCAGTAGCAAAGAAATGTAAACCAGCCATTGGCATGCAGAGAGCAGTAGGAGAAAAAAATTACCTAGAGTCTGCAAAAACTAATTGGTGGAAATATATCCATCTGTATTCATTACTATATATTCAATATCTCATCTATTTTAGTTAGTTTCAAAATGGAAAAAGATTTATAATGCCACCTCAGGCATATGTGAAAGATGAACTGGGTGAATTTCAACAAAATAAAATGTTAAACTTAGCATCAGGAGAAACATTCCAGCTGAGAGAACCACTGGGCTGGAATAATCGCCTCAAGTGACTGGTGACAGGCTATTGCCTGAGTAACTCAGAAGTAACAAAAATGAAATCCAGTGGGCATTGGCAAAGGTTTGGTTTAGATAACCTAATAATAGATATCATCTGCTCCATTTTATGTGATTCAAAGCCAGTAGTAGTTTCCAAATTCATTAGTGAAAATGGGCTAACGTCACCTCTTGTGCTACTGCATTTAGATCTGCATTGGCCGTGCATAATTTCTGGTTTTATTGCATGAATAGGAATAAAATAATTACATAAAAGGCATTCGACATACCTGAAAACACTAGAGGCTTAGTTATAAGTGTATGGAATACAATCTTAACATGACTGCGCTCCAGGAATTTTAGCATGTTTTTATTTATAAAATATCTTAGTAATGAATAATAAATCTTCCAAAGTTTGGTAGAATCTTTTCACAGAATTAAATGCAGAGTATAGATAATATTTTTAAACCTCTAGAACTGAGCAACGGCTGCTGTCTCTGCTACAGCATTCCAGTTTTCGTAATTCTGTAGAACTAAATTGAAGTTTTTGTAAAAAGAACAAGTGAGCTGTATTTCCAAAAGAGAACGCATATTTGGAAATTATGTGCTTCCTTTTTGTGCTGCTTTCACATAAGAACTCAGAAGACCTTCTGTCTCATACATATTTGCTCTTGCTCCTTGATCATCAGGAAAATGCATTCATCACCTCCTCACTACTTTTCCCAGCTGCAACTGTCTTCTGCATTGGAAATGTCTTCTAGTGCCATCACCATCCTCTACCAGTTTTCAGGTGCTGAGCATCCCTCTTCTAATGCTTAAACACAACTGGGAAATTTCCTTTGGAGTGGATCCCAGCAGGAGCTACTGCTGGAACTACAGCCTTTGCCTCTGTATTGCTGGAGACGTATGGGCTCAGAGCTCTGGCAAAACCCTGAAAATTCACAGTGAGAGAGTTCTGTAAATCTCTCTTGGCCTAAGCAGCTTAGAAGTTGTTTGATGGATGTTATTCAATTGGTTGGGGATGCAAATCTTAATGGGCTTAAAGATAAGGGGGAATTTTTGTCAGTTTTTATTCAGAAAAGTCTTCCAGAGAAGTCTACCCTGGTAACTTGAGATGTCTTTAATCTTTCATAAATCTTTATGCAGGTGACACGCCAAGAAATTGAAGACGGATATTTTTTAATAGCACTCATGCTATTTGAGAGGTCCAAAGCTATTTACAAAGCACAAAAACCACAGCGAACCATATTTAGTACAGCAAGCAGCGTTGCCAGGTACCACTGTCCGCTCAAAAGGGAAGTCTTCTGGAATCCCTTGTTGCTATGAGACTAAATATGTCTGTGCAGTGGGAGCGCTGAACCAGATTTTGCTCCCACTTACACCAGTGTGCGTGTAGAGAGACTCCCCTGTGGCCGGCAAGCACGGTGTTGTGTGCCTATGTCTTGCTTACCAAAGGGTCTGATCCAAAGCCCACAGAAGCCTGGAAGTATTCATCCAATTCAGAAGCTCAGAGAAGTAAGACTAGTTTAAAATGGGAAAAGGGCTGTCGTCTTGCACCTCAAAGCAGTTTGGGATTCTGACCCATTTGCAGTAGGTCTTCAAATACTTTTAGTCAAAAAGGAAAGTATTGTCTACAATTTTTAATAGGATTTTTCTTAAAACTTTGCATCTTCAGACTGAAAGATACCTATTGCTTATCCTGAACTGCATAAACACTTAAGTTTGAGACACTTTTAAAATCCACTTATCTGTGCACTCTAAAAGCTGCAATTGCAGGTTGGTGTTGGGTTTTGGGGGGGGGAGGTGTGTCTGTGTTTGCTTAAGTATAAAATGTGTGAATGTTTTTTAGTTACTTGACACTTTTTTCTTTCACCCAAAAGACAAATAAACAAACAAAACTCAACTTGAGCTGTGCCCAGGCATGGACAATTTCTCACCAAAATGTACATTTCAGAATGAAAAATTTACAGTGGAATTTCTCTAGTGTAGCTATGACATTGCTTTAACATTGCATTGTTGTAATCTTCAAATATAGTAAATGTAAAAAATGGGTTTATAGGGATTTCTGTGAAGTTTAAAATTCAAAAGACAGTTGTTTTTAATGTTTCTCTCTGCTATCAGTGAAAAAACAAAAAAGCACAAGGATGAACTTAACACACATCATCAACAAGGGAGATTTTTGCCCTAGGAAAATATTGATCTGTTATTAATCTGTCCTTCCAAGCATCTGGAAACTCTCCCGTTTTTAAAAAATTAACAAAACATTTAAATATTGTCTTACAAAAAATAACATAAATGCAAACGTGTAACCAAAGAGCTATGAAAACAAAGCTCTTAGCATGCAAGTATTCCTGTACTTGGTTTATATCCTCAAAACTGTGGATGCACTTTTATTTCTTTCCCAGATAAACCAAGGTAATGCGTGGCCCATCGGTTACCGCCATCGCTAACGCCGTGCGGGAAATACGCAGCCCGCCTGAGCAGCGCCGCAACATTCCGCTTGCCCCTGAGCTGCGCGGCGGGCGGACCC
>NW_010195196.1:0-212 GCF_000695765.1 Mesitornis unicolor
CATAGGGCGCCGCAGCCGAGAGCAGGGAAAAGGCACAACGTGTATGCGCGGCGGCGGGGCCCAGCGCTGCCGCCAGACGCCCCCGGGACTCCGTCCCTCGTGGAACAGCGCGAAATGCAGCGCGGCTTTGTGACGCGGCTCCGGGATCGGGGGTCAACGAAGAATCATCCGAGGCAACGCCAGGAAGACGTAGTAATTCTTGGTTGGTTGGG
>NW_010195196.1:223-3965 GCF_000695765.1 Mesitornis unicolor
GGTTTTTTTGTTGTTCTTTTTTTAAAAAAAAAAAAAACACCAAAAACAAACAACTGGTCAGCTGTAGCTTCAGTGCTTTAAGGCACGCTCTCACGCTGAAAAGATGTACTCCCCCTCTCAGAAGCTATTTACGATGAAGATAGCACTTCCCGATAACTCCCATCTAGAAAAGTATGGGGCACAAAGAAAGGTGAGCAAGCCAGCGTGTAAATAGGTGCTCCGTTTTAGTTTAGTCCACAGAAAGCTATAAAGTACAGCTTTTTTGAGATAGCAGCATGGAGATGATAGCTCATCTATCTATCTTCTATCTAAGAAGAGGCAAAAGCAAGGAGTAAGGAAGAAAAATTGAAGAAAAGAGGCAACTCCTTATATGATGTGCAGAAAAGCACAAGATGAAGAGACTGTGAGCTGATGCTGTGAAATGAACACATAGTCAATGTGTAAATGCAGAAGAGGCCTTTGAGTTGGAGGATAGCGAGAAGCTCAAATCGGAAGTTTGAGATTACAAGAGGGAGAACCAGCATAGACACCTTGTTATGGGTGTGGGTATATTATGAGAGGCTGAAAAACAGGCAGTGATAAGGATGAAGCAGCATAGTGCGTAACAAGAAATCTTTAAGAAACTCCACATCACTGAGTGGTTGATTAGGAGGAGGACGTTGAGCTTTTGGATTTGCCTCATGCTCCTGTTGGAACTGCTAGGATTATGACAGGTGAAGAAATCCTGGGACTTTGAAAAAGCATCTTAATAAGATCACTGGCTTTGGACACAAGGGATATGTAGAAATATGATAATACATTAAGCAACACTGTATGTCTCACCTAAGAGGGGAAAATCACAAAACAAAATTAAAACACCCCATTCCCCTACCACCCTTTATTTCCATAAGTTGACTTCTTGATTCAAACCATTTTTTCTAAGACAAACAGACCTGAGGAACCAGCACACTCCTGCTCAGACAGAGCCCTTGAGAGCTTTAAGACTAATAAATCTTGACTTGTTCAGAGGGATGCAGCTATGTGAATCAGCAAGCAACTAACATTCCTCATGTGTTGTAATACGTATTTTGCCATGCCCAATAGGGCTGCTTTGGCTAAGAAAAAATGAGACACTGTGGTATGTAACAATAGCAAGTAAGTAGGTCACCTGTAGACATCAAAATTTAAGGCTGTTGTCATTAATGGAAAAAAATAACAACTATGACCAGATGCAAGCTAACAGCTCTAACACATCTGATGCCAACAGTGTTGGCAACAACAGCTCCTCTCTCTCTCTGGAGCCCCATAAGGAGAGTAAGCGGCCTTATCTTCCACACACTTCAGTAGCAAAGATAATTTGCACCATGAGGCAAGCCTGTGAGGGTTGGGAGTGGACAGAAATTATGGCTGATCTGCTCATGGCGGGTAAATTATTAACATACAGCAGGGGAAAAGTGGCAGCAAGGAGACAGCTGTGTCCTGCACACACAAAGCAAGCAAAGACACACAGGAAGTCAGAGGCATTTACATTGTAAACGAGGCTTTCTCACTGCTCAGCACATGAAAGCTGCACATTATATTTACGGTAAATTTAAGTAACCTTTTACATCCCCTACATTCACCATCCAAGAACAAGACAAGAGGGAAATGAATGTAGACAGTAGAAACAGCTCTCCAGATTTATAAAATGCTGAAGGCTTAACTCCTGTTCTACACTGAATTAAGGGCTGTGCTTGCCATGCTGCTCAGCAATGCTTTTCCTTATTTTGTTGCCTTAATAAAACCCAAATAATTCAGATGCTACTTTTCTACTGACGAAAGGATGTTTAGAGTGCCATTCTGTTGGTGAGATTGTGTTTTAAGAGCCTTTCACTATTCTGTAGGACTGTACTTGAAGCCTGAAGGGGCAATCAGTTGGAGATTCACAGGAGTCACTCCCTACCACACCAGCCAACTTCTTAGCTTTTGCTGAAATATTAACAGTTGCAACAAGTTGTAAGCAAGGTAGTGATCCAAAGAACACCAACACGTATCTGCATACAAATCTCAAAGAGATGCAAACATTACCCAAATCCTGTTTGCAAACCTTGTTTTCTTGGAGAAGGTCTGGTTTGCCTCTGCACCTGTGCCAGTGTTCTGAGTCACAATGGCCAAACCTCTCCTGGGCAGGCTCTGTCACACAGCTGCCACAGCAGAGTGTCACTGTGTTTGGCAGCTGGACAACAGGGCTGTCTGTAGCCCTTCTCATTTTCTAGTTGGAGTTGCTTTCAGACTTTGCATATTGCTTATTGCAGAAAATACTGCTTTTCTTACTTAATCCTCTGAGCTGAAACAGCATCTTTTGTGTAGTCGAGGCATTTCCAAACAATTCTGTGCCTTGGTCTGTTCTGGAGAGCCATGCATGGGTCCTTGTGTAATGCTGGTGTAAAACCTTCCAGCAGCAGGTTCCAAACTGCAGAGAAACTCCTCCTCAGACACATACCATCACTTCGGCTGTGGCACAAGGTGAGAAGGTCACACAGACCTGCTCATCTGTTCATGGGTGAGCCGAGTTATGCAAGCAGGTGTCCCTGCCCCTCTCCATGGACATACACCACAGGCAGCTGTACAGAAGTGAGGAGCTGTTCCTCATTGTGCATGGCTGTTTGACACTAGGAACCCACCACAAACTACTGCAGGTGCAGGATTGTCAAGTCTGCTCTGTTTTAGCAGTTTTATGTTTACCTACATATTGAGCTCCAGTTTTGCCATTTGAACAATAGTGAATTTGATAAATCCTTGCAAATGTGACAAAGCTATTCAGATAGGGAACTTTCCACATAAATCCACCTACCTCAAGTAACAGTATTGAAATCATTAGGTCCTTACCATAAAAAATTGTTTTACTATTATGCAGCTGAAAGTGAGTGAGGAGTGAAGGAGGGTGCTCCAAAAGTAGAGTGAAAGATGGCTATTGCAAAAGTAGAAGCAATAATCATATGAAAAATGTCTTTAAAAGGGATATTTAACAGAAGTATGTACTGTCAATACTGTTAATATGTTGATGTTATACATTTCATGTACTATGTCATGGTGTTATATATACATGATATACAGCTTTTGACACTGTGAGCAGAAAAGGCCTGTGGCAGAGCTTGGAACGATTAGGATGCCTTCCCAAGTTCCTCAAAATTATTATCCTGTGTAGAGGCCTGGGCTGTAGAAACACTGTAACTGCCTCAGTTGGCCAAAGTAGGACAAAGAACAAAGAGGGTAGTGAAGATCAGGGTGAGGTATGTGACGGGAGGCATGCAGTTGTGATATGGAAGCAACATTGACTGCTTGAGAAAAGAAACCTGGCAGTGAAGTAAAGAAGATAAGGAAAGAACTGAGCACAGCAAAACAGAATGGAGATGGAGAAACTTTAACCAATCATATATTAGCTTAGCCAGCATGGACAGCGTGTGCAAGATGCATGCAGCCAATTAGGAGTCAGATAGATGCGTGTACAGAAACTGGAAATGTGTAAGAATCATGCTTTGTGTGTAATAAATCGGCTATCAGAGCATCATATTGGTGTGCTGTAGTCTGTTCCTCACATGGACCCCAACAATTCTGTTACAAGAGGATCAGCGCCACCAAGTCAGATAGGGCGATGCACTCTCTGAGACCTTCCCAATAACCAATGGTGTGAAACAAGGTTGCGTTCTCGCACCAACTTTATTCACAGTCTTCTTCAGTACGATGCTGCAGAGGGCCATGGCAGACCTCGATGAAGATAATG
>NW_010195197.1:0-687 GCF_000695765.1 Mesitornis unicolor
TGTAATATTATATATTATATATATTACATTACATACTACAAATCACAAATTACATATATTTTTGTGTGTATATATATGTGTATATACGTATATAGTGCATATATCATGTGTGTATATGTATATCTACACATGATTCATGTGATACATGTAATACATACATGTATATATGTGTTTATGTGTATATTTACATATATCATATGTAGATATACATATATATACACATATATACATGTGTATATATTTATGTATAATCTGTGTATACATCTAATACGTGTATATGTATCTACATATGATATATGCAATACATACACATATACACATGTATATGTGACTGTTGCCTCTTCCACCACTGCTGTTATGGGTGCTGCTCAATCCTCATCCCTAACTGAGCTCATGTTCCTCAAGGGAAGCGCTGGGGGCATCAGGAGAAATGCAGGATCTGTGTTTTGTGGTGCTTTGAACTGCTGGGATCTGATGAGGATGAACACGAGGAAAAAGGATGTTAACACCATTGCTGAGATGGCAAACGCCTTCCCCCATGCACACACACTGCGATATGTGGGTTACAAACCAAACCAGAAACTCTCTCTCAATGAAAATACCCTGGGGATTCACCAAACACCTTGTTCCTGCTTTGCTTTATGATTTTCACAGGGATTTCAGGATGACCATGAGCCAGCACTGTGC
>NW_010195198.1:0-428 GCF_000695765.1 Mesitornis unicolor
TAACTCACACCTGAAAGGGGCTTGGACTCAATGCTCTTGCTGGATTTCTCCTTTCATGTCCACATAGGCCTCCAAGTTTCCTGGCTGTTCGTGGGAGCCAGAAATAAGGAGAAAAAAGCAAAACAGTTCCATCTATATGAAGTAAAAGTCCCTCTTTCAGTCGCAAGAACTGAAAAAGCTCAAAAAGTACCAAATAAGTAGAGACATTACCCACAAAGCTCCTCACTTTCGACTACAAACTCTAAAATTGCCAATATAATTTGCTTAAAACCTAATATAAGCTAGAAAAGTCAAAAAAGGTGAAAAGTTTTCTTTTACAATGTGCTAAATTCAAAAGTAACAGACATGTCAAGAAACTTTTAATTTTCTTTCAAAATGATGGAGAAACTAGAATAATCACAGCAAATGCTTATAGAACTGAAAAAGTT
>NW_010195199.1:0-2093 GCF_000695765.1 Mesitornis unicolor
GTCTCTCCTCCTGTTGATGAGGGCCTGCAGCACCTCCTGCTCCTCAGCCCCCACACCGCAACACCTGAGGTTCACTGAGCCCACACCATGCCCGAAGGCACAGGCAAGTCCACATCACCACCACTGTTCATCACGCACCCAAGAAGGGTCCCAGAGCTGCTCTACCCCCATCATAGAAGGGCCCACCAATATCCCCCCATGTCTGAAGGACTCGAGAGCTTCCCCCATCAAAGCCTGGGCTGAGGAGGTTGCAGGGGGTGAACATCCCGGGCAGAGCAAGGACAGAACTCATCTCCTGAGCAGTCAGCTGCACCATAGCGTTCCCAAGGCACAGCTTTGCACCCCCACACCACACACGTGCAGATGGCGTGTGTCCTGCGTGGTGTGTCCATGTGTCCCTGTCACACAGCTCATGGCCGTGTCCCTTCGTGCCAGGGAGCAGCCAGCGGAGGCCCCAACCCTCCCAGCCAGCTCAGGGTGCGGACGCAGCTCGGCCACCAGGGCTGGGCTGGTGAAGCCCTGTTCTGGTGAAATCAGGTCAGGATCACAGAATCCCAGAGCGTCAGGAGCTGGAAGGGACCTGGAAAGCTCCCCCAGTGCAACCCCCCCACAGCAGGATCACCAGAGCAGTCACACAGGAACACGGCCAGGGCTTTGGGGGTCTCCACACAAGGAGACTCCACAACCTCTCTGGGCAGCCTGGGCCATGCTCCAGAACCCTCACAGTGAGGAGCGCAGGACCCGGCCCTTGGCCTTGTTGAAGCTCATACAATTGGCCTCAGCCCATGGATCCAGACTGTCCACGTCCCTCTGCAGAGCCATCAGGCTTTGTTTAGATCCAGTGCCTTCCCAGTCTGCATCAGCATGGGACCAGTGAACAGCGTGCAGCCCCTAGATGTGTGCAAGGCTGCTCCAGTGCCCGTGTCCCACCCCTCTGCCCCCGGGCACCAGGGCCAGGCTTCCCTTGAGAACGTGCCCTGTGGTAAACACGCAGAAACCCACACAGCACAACTTTCAAGCCTCAGATTTTATGTTTAGGGAATGGCAAGTAATTGCTTTTCATTGGGTTAAAACTTGGGAAAACGATTTCATTTTTTGTGGTAACACCTTGCTCGGGCACAACCCAGCAGGAGGACGGGAGGCGAAACCCAGCTGGCAGCTCCCTGAGCAGCAACAGCACCTCCAAACCTGCGCACGGGAAGGAAATCAAGTGTTGACAATTGTGGGTTCATCCCTCAGCAGCTGTGGGGGATCAACCCCAGCCCTGGAGCTGCCGCGTCCCCGGCCCCAGCAGCCACGGAACAAAACCCTGGCGCAGTCTCTGTCATAACCCAAAACCCAACCAGATCCCTGGACCCGCTCCTTCCTGGGACCCCAGCCCCTGACCTGGGGTTGAGCACCCGGCACCAGAGCGGCCCCGCAGGCGGCTGCACTGCAGCGTTAACAGGCACAGCGGGAGCAAAAGCAACCCCTGTCCAGCACCAGGAAACGGCTCTACAGCAAAGGGAGTCATTGAATCATAGAATACCAGCTTAGAAAGGACCACAAGGACCATCCAGTCCAACCTCTCGAGGTAAAACTATCATTTACATGAGGTTTACAGAAACACCAGGAAACCTGAATTCTGGAGAAACGCCGGGGACATTTCCTCCATTTTCCGCTGCGTTTTTTGCATTCTTTTCTTTTTATCCCTGTTCAGTATTTTCATGAGAAATGACATCAAAACCTCAAATTCACGCATTTTTGACCTGATGCAATATGAAGCCATGAAGAAACAACGGTCCATTACCAAAGCAGCCCCAGAAGGGTCTACAAAGTACCTGCTCACAGGCAACACAGCGTTTTCCAGGGCCAGAACTGGAGGACGAGCTCTTCCAAAGAAGACTGCAGGGAAAATAAGCGCGAGTTTTCCTCCCTGCTCTGCCACAGAAGACGTTCCCCGTCTCCCAAAATGTGCTGCGGCATCAGGAAAACACCCAGACCCCCCCGGTTTGGCCATGGGTGCCTCTGCCAGCTGCAAATGGGAGCCACGAAATGCTGCGGGAGCATGGAGCTGACAGGGCTCAGGCTCAGAGCTCCGGCAGCCCCAGCTC
>NW_010195200.1:0-6917 GCF_000695765.1 Mesitornis unicolor
AAGAGGGCGAAGTGGGTGCGATGTGCGTGCCGCAGTGAGGGTCCTGGGAGGCAGCCGCGCCGCGGGGCCGTGTTTGTTGCCGGGCTCCGTCGAGGCGAGTTGGGGGCACTCGTGTTCTGCGTGTCCGGGCCGTCCCTTGAAGCATCTGCCTCTGCCAAGGGGAAGCAATCTTTCAAGACAAAGATTTTTTTTTTTTTTTTTTTTTTTTGGTGCGACATCTTGAAATCTCTTTTGTTCGAATTGTTGCATCTCGGTGCTGGCATCGGTGCTCGCTTCTCCTCCCCCCCTTTTCCTCCCCAGCTGATGTTCTTGGCCAAAATGAGGATAGATGTTTCCCTTTAGGATAAGCATGCCGAAGCCTGTTGGAAATGGGTAATTTTGTGGGCTAATGTAATGTGGGACTCTGAGTTTCTGACCAGAGAGAACTGGTGCGTTTGTCAAGCCAGAGCCAAAGACGACAAAAGAGCATTGCAAGTGGGCTCCTAAACTGAGGATGGTGCTGAGTTTGATTGCTGCCCCTCCAGGGTGGAGAACATTCACTGGAAAACATACACCCCATGGCTTCTGACATGATGATTACTTGATATTCCCGGTGTTTTCAATTAATGTCTCTTCTGCCGTTGGAGTTCTAAAATCTGTCTTAGTGTCCCCTCTCTGCATGCCGGCTGTTTGCCAGGCACCACCTAGACCAGTGGCCAGCCTTCAAACGCCGATGCTTTTTTCCCAGTGTAGCTGTTCCCTATTAAGCATGGGCGCTGCAAGCACATGGGGTGGGAGTGCCGTGCCAGGGGAAGATGCGGCATTCTCTGCCACTGCTGTCTCCAGAGGAGATGCCTTGATCCACACAATCCTTTTGTATTCAGGGCATTGCTGAGAATTTTGGACAGACCCTCCAAGCCTTAGGGCTGAGAGAAAAGGAAGATGCAACGACGTGACCAAAGGTTTTTTGCTCTTGCTGTTTCTGCTTATTGTCTCACCGAGCTTCATATGAGGGAGAAGCGTTGCTTTGTAATCTTCCTACTTACTGGATCATATGCAGTGAATATTTTTTCTTTTTTTTTCTTTCTTTTTTTTCCTGGCTGCTTTAATTTCACTGGAGAGTACCAACTCTGGTTTGTGGACAAAATAAACCCAAAGCATTGGGAATATCATGGTGGCTCTGTCCTTGTATGTTTCATGTATGAAATATCTGATTGTGTCATTTATTCAGGGAGATTGGTTGTAGCTGCCAAAAAGCAATTATGCAGCAGTTTTTTCTGTTGATATGAACCTCGGAGCATATCATATCCAGTTGAAATAAAATCAACATTAAAAGGTAAATCTGGTAAAATTGCCATTTCAGTTATTACGTGAAGCAGTGATTAGGTGCTTTCCCCCTCCCTGCCTCTCTTTCCATGCTTCTTTACATTTGAAATGCAGCACCCCCTGAAGCAACCTGGTGATAAAAGATTGATTAATTTCAGAAAGTCACATACCTTTGAAGCATACCCTTTCCCTGAGATTATAGATTGTGCACACTCCATAATTTAAGAAGCATCTCTAGAGTTATCTCTAGTCTTTAAGAATTTGTGTGTTTTGATCTTTCGACATTAAGTCTCTGGAATAAATTGTATTTTCCAAGTGAAGCTTTTTATGTCTGTGCTGTGTTCCACTGATAGCTTTGCCCCATGCAGTGAACCATGAAGTCCTTCAGGAGACCCTCCTGTGTACAGGATGGCTTCTGTATCAACAATGCTAAATTCTTCCCTTGAGCCATCCACCCATGACCGGATGAGATGCACTGAGGAACAGAAGCTGGTTGCAGGGCAGAAACAAGACTTCTTATGAAATCCTGGGAAACTTCTGCGTGGCTACATTTTCAGGCATTCAGCTACCATTGATCTACTAATTATTTTTAAACTTGCCATTGAAAGCTGATTTTGCAATAATTTTGGAAACAAGAATTTCAGGTGTTATTTTGTCCCTCCATTTGCAAGAAGGTGATAAACATGTTTGTGTGCAAGTCCCAGGTCTTCATTTTGATCTGTAGCTGTAAATGTAGTGTCCTTGGGTGCACTGTAAATTTAATGGTTAAAATCTGAGCTCTTCAAGTAAGAAAATTGGATGTTACTCAGATATAATGAAGAGTTATCAACCAATATTCAAGGCCCTACCTTCATTCCTACAAGGGTAGTAAAGGCAGGCCATTTTGAAGTATTGTACAGATGCACTGAGATAGCTTCATAAAGAAAGAAAGAAAACTCAGGAGGGGCTTGCGTTGCTGCTTCTGTGTCAATCAGGAATGACAAGAATGAGGTAACAACTAGAGAAACCAAAGAGATTCCTGAAATCATTAGAGACTTGAAAACAGAAACCATATGCAGCATAATAGAGGTTTCATGCATTTGTAGGAAATGCTTTCAAGATTAAAAAAAATGCAAGGGCAAGAAGGGGGGAAACACCCCATGCAGAATGGAAAGGACTTTAAAGTCTTTTCTACTGGATCTTGTATCTCACAGCTGTCTGTCTGAAAAGCATGATGCTGGCTAAGCTTACTTCGAGATGGAGAAACACATAGTTTAGAGCTAGTATAAAAGTGTAGCTGTTGGTTATTTGATATGAAAATTCGTAAGTTTAAAATAGAAAGTGACTGATAGCAACATGATTCCTCAAACGTGAAAGATTCCTGACTTGCCAGAATCTGAAAAGAAAATCCTTTGACTTTCTTCAGCACACCAATAAATGTAAAGAGATACTGATTTGTAACATATGTGGAATGGTCAGGTTTTGCCTGGGAGCAGGATGTGTAGTAATTCCCTCTTAAGTATGGTTAATGGAATTTAACTCTGAGGAAACAGTTTTATTAATAAAAACCTTCTGTCTTAGGATATAAATCAGAGTCTGATCTCTTTTGATGTGTTTGGTAGTGTGTTCTGCAGAACAGAAATTAAGTAGGCTGTATAGTTGGTCTAACTTGTTGGGTATAGACTGCCAAGTACCTCACCAGTGGTGTAGTGCTGGGAAAGCCACATGCTTTTTAGTCACATGTTGCATAGTTTAGATTTTAGCCTGGTAGGTAGTGCCACATATCATTATGATCTGCTGATCCAGGGATTTTTTTTTTTTAGTCTGTAGGAATTTGAATGTCTTTTCAAATATTTAAATTTCTGTACACTGCCGTAGGAGTTGTTCAGAGCAGGATGTTCTCAGTGCTTGCTATAAACCATAGAACTGATGGCAAGAGCTTCATTTTGACTAAATACTTGCTGTCCTTACAAAGGATAAAACACTGAATTTGTAATAAGATTGGGCCGTAACCACCTTCCTTTTGCTACTTAGAAAAGCATGTTGAGGGATGCTTGCTCATGATGGTGGTTATAGTACAGATGCTACTACAACTACCAGTAGTACCGATGCATTGGCATGAAGAAGATGTGAATGCAATGCTGAAGCACAATCTTTTACTTCAGACAGAAGCCTAGTAACTCTAATGGCAGAGCTTCCCACAGGATTAATTTTAATGACAGAAATCTATGCCATCATGATTTTACGTGACAAATGGAAGCCACTTCTGTACAAGTAGTGAAATCAGGGGGCTGCTGATTATCTCCTGTTTCAATAGTCCTTAAATACTCGATAGGATGTAGAGCGTAACCCCTGCAAAAGGACAGAGCTGGGTTTTAGTTTGTGAATTTATTTTGTGCTCTTTCTTCCTTATGTGATTGGTTGGTGAAGGAGAGGCTCATTCAGAATTACAGCTTGACGTTATTTACAGGTTTAGGATAAAGCAGAAGATGGTTGCATATCTGGATGCTGTAGATGTACATCTGCTAGAGAAATTTAAGATGATTGCTGAGCTATGGAGAAAAAATGAAGCGAAGTTAGACAAAACCAAGAATGGATCAACAGTAATAGAACTGGTACAAGACTCTCTCATCTAACTACCTTAGAAAAGCAGTCACAAAACAAGTGCAAATCAGGATGTAAAACCCAGTGAAAGTCCAGTTGCAAACATGTAATCAACATGCGAGAGTAAAACCACGAGAAACCCTTTGGTACATCTGTTTGTCCAAGATAGACTGGAGCCTGTGAATTGCTACATCACCTTCCTGCCACCATCCTTCCTCAAAGCAGTGAAGCGAGAATGAAAACAAAAACAAAACCAAAAACAAGCTAGAGGTGGTATAAAATTAAGAGTCTTTAAAAGGATAGGGTGAAACCTGTCCCCATAAGATGTGGTACTCAGACAATTTTGGCATTTCCCATTCATACTCAGAGTTTCCTGTTGCTCGTATTTTGGCCAGCACTGGTAAGCGCGTGATTGACTTCTGCTACTAATTGTGTTGAGCTGGTGGGAGGAAGCAAATTCAGTGAGCTCTGAGGTGGTGAAAGCAGCTTTTCTGGGTTTCTTGCTGTCACCACAAAAGCTGAGGCAAAATGGGGAAGATGTGCTAGCAACTCTACCCAACAGGTTTCTGAACCAGATGGGCTGAGAGAGTGGGGCTCGTTTTCCTCCAGCAGCATTGCTCAGCCCTGTGTGCAAACTCTGCACCAGGAAGTGTACAGCCTGCACTGGGAATAGCTGGTTGCACTGCAGAGTGAGTGAAAGCTGCCTGTTGACTATTGCTTTCCTTTTGAGATCTGCAAGCCCTGTGAAGTGAGGGAGACAACAGCTCTCCAGAGTGTAAAAATGAAAATCTGGCTAGATTTTTCAGGCTCTTCCATTCCATACTTTGCTTGAGATAAAGGAGAGTGTACTGGTGGTTTGTAACTTTGTTTCACTAGGAGCATGGGAGGCTTTTGTAGTGTACCTCAGTGCTCAGGATAGCCCCTGAGCCTATAATTCAAGTGCCTAATTTAGCAGACTAATCAAGAAACTCTTTTGTTGTTTGCAGTCCAAACATGCTCTGTATAAGTCCAACATCCATAGCTAAGAACATCCTGATGCCTCTAGAAAGCTGCATGTAGGATATGAGGGTTCAAGGAGAGTGACAGGTTGTCCATGCAGACAGTCTTTTTTGATGGATCTGGTATAATTTGCAGGGAAGGATTTTGGTAAGAAGGATTTATCCAATCTCTGGTCCTGTGCACTGTTCTCTTTTCTCATTTCCTACCCTCAGGGAACTTCAACTGGAAGAAAACTGTCTTACACCGCAGAGGTATCAGCAGAACCCTCTTAAGCAGCTTGTGGCCATCTGACATTCCACCAGCATTATACATTTTAATGATTTCCCCAGTGCTAGTTTTCCTAGGTGAATTTTAGAGGAACATTCAGGTTTCTGATGATATTGCCTTAATGAATAACACTTTTAGAACCAAGTCAAGTAAGAGCCGCCATGTACACTGAAACACGATAGTTCCTCTGAGTGTACTCTTTTCCCATATGTGTAACATTGAGTAAAAGCTTCAACAGAGCTCAAGAAAACTAGTCTGACAATATTTTTTTATAAGCACTAGAGTAATTATGTGGTCACTGAAAGTTCAGCTGTCATACTCTTCTATGGATGAGCCAGTGACTGACAGATTCATGAACAAATTATTGGTGGCTATGGCAAGAGAAACATGGCATTCCTTGTGATGTTGTGTTCCTGACTGAACAATACACTGTATTGACAATTCACATTGGCACAGTTTCTTGAAAGTGGCCTTCAGTGCTGAGGTAGCTTCTATTACCAAGGGTTCAGACTTTACTGCAGATCACCTACAGGTGTTTTTGTAAACATCTCTTGAAACAACACTGTTGCCAAGGCATTGTGGAGAAAAGCAAACATACCAGTCAACAAATGACAGATATAATGGATCCCCTTTTCTTGAAGCAGGATTAATATTGTGTCTTTAAATACTTGCCATCTCTGTGCTAACTTGAAGTTGATATACTGAGGGGGTGTTGAGGGAAACGAACTGTCTTTGGATGCTCTCCCACGGCCATTGACTGTGTGAGGCAAGAGATTGGACATCTGAGTGCCTTACCATCTAAAACACAGAGCGATGGGGAGTGAAGAACATTGATTTCAAAGCTTCATTGACAGCTTTGTGGTTCAGAAAAAAAGTCTGTCCAGGAGTTCTTTATGAAACAATGATAGTAAATATACAGTCTGAGAATAGAAATACTCAGCAGCTTATTTTTGTTTTTCCTTTCTACTTAAAAAACACCATTCTTTGGCACATTTTCTTCTCGTTAAAGAAGCCATTCAATATGCTTCTTGATAGAAACTTTGTATTCTAACATGTTGGGACACACCTTATTATCTCTGTGCACATTTGTAAATATGTCAGTAAAAAATCATTTTGTTGTCTTCAAGCTAGAACGTACTCATTTTTCTGCTAGCTTTGCCTCTGTATCCTTCTTTGTCATATTCCTGTAGATAACTTTTCTGTGTTTCAGTTAAAGTATCACAGGGGTTATGCTCCCTTGGTTATCCTTTTTCGAAGTCCATCTTTTCAGCTGCGAACTCACTCCACTTATTACAGAGAACATGTTAATCACACACCACCACACAATATGTGTGTTAGCAGATATGCAGAATGCAGTAAGATCTAGGTTATAGATTTGACTGTGTACTGTCTTTCCTGTGTAATGGAGATATGACAACTCAACCACTTATTGCAGAACTTTAATTCTAAACTCTGTAACTAATGCTACTAGCCTCCAACTGCTTGGATGGACATGGCTCCCTAATCTAGATGTTGACTAGAGTGACAGCATATCAACTTGATCTTAAACAAAGTTTTATGCAAATCCTGTAACAATATGGAAATCTTGGAGCTCTGCCAGCCAAAAGCATTCAACACTTATAACTTGTTATCACTTGAAGAAATATTAATGTGATTTCTCCTTTTGCTGACTGAAAGGGAATGGATTTTTTTCCTTTCTACACATTGTTTTAAGCAAAACTGGCTCTTGACTTAATTAAAAAAAAAAACAACCAAAAAACCCC
>NW_010195201.1:0-787 GCF_000695765.1 Mesitornis unicolor
GGAGGAGGAGGAGGAGGAAGAGGAAGAGGAGAGGGTGCGGGTGTCGGAGAGGGAGTTCAACTTCCTGGACTACCTGAAACGGTGAGCGGGGGCGCGGGGGGCTGGGGTTGTGTCCCCCCCTTATTGGGGCACCCCTCCTAAACCAGGGCACCCCTCTCATTGGGGAACACCCCCCCGTTGGGACACCCCTGTTATTGGGCCACCCCCTTTATTGGGACACCGCTCTCAATAGGGCACCCTCCTCATTGGGGTACCCCCCCTAAACCGTGGCACCCTCTTCATTGGGACACCCCCTTTATTGTGACACCCTTCTCATTGGGGTACCCCCCTCATTGGGGTACCCCCCCCATAAACCGTGGCACCCCCTTCATTGGGGCACCCTCCTTGTTGGGCCACCCCCTTTATTGGGACACCCCTCTCAATAGGGCACCCTCCTCATTGGGGTACCCCCCCTTAAACCGTGGCACCCCCTTTATTGGGGCATCCTCCTTGTTGGGTCACCCCCCTCATCGGGACACCCCCTTTATTGGGACACCCCCTTCATTGGGGCACCCTCCCTGTGGGTCATCTCCTTCATTGGGTTGTCCTCCTCATTGGAGCACCCCCCTCGTTCGGGCACTCCCTTTATTGAGGCACCCTCATCATTGGGGCACCCCCGTCATTGGGACACCCCTCTTACTGGGCCACTCCCTTTATTGGGGTGCCCCCTTTATTGGGACACCCCCGTCATTGGGACACCCCTCTTACTGGGCCACTCCCTTTATTGGGGTGCCCCCTTTATTGGGAC
>NW_010195202.1:0-22153 GCF_000695765.1 Mesitornis unicolor
CTACCCCATTACAGTAAATAATTTGCTAGTACACCTATGTGACACATTTTTTTGCCTCACAAATACACAGACATATGGCAGTACATTTAAAAAAAATACACTTCCAATTCTGAACATTTCTTATAAAAATCTGATTTAAGACACTTTCACATCTGAACTTTCCATCCTTTTAATGATGTTGCCCAAAGTGTTGGATTATCATTTGCAACATATGCTGCCCAAACATGGCATTATCATATGTATTGTATGTAAAATTTGATTAACACAGTTGATAGTTTTGATAGTTTCTGGTTAGTTATCTCTTTTCAATGACTTTGCAAAGTTTGTTATGGTTTGCAATAAGGAATTTTGTAAACTTACTCAAATCTGGTTTATTTTTTGTTGCTGTTTGTTGTTGTTTTGTTTTTTTTCCCCTTGCCTCTCACATTTCTGTAGAAGTACAAACATTTGCATTTATAATTATAAGAAAATGGTCTTCTGCCGTCAGGACTTCTACCATCTCATCGAGGTGCTTGCTTTGCTTTAGCTGACAATATAAACAGACTACAGGACTCCTCCAGTTGCAAATGGTCCACAATATAGGTATGGCTGGAAACCAGATGAATGCACTCCATACAAATCTAATTAAATGTTCACAGATATCTTCTTAAATTCTTTTAGTCAATTGTTATAGTTTAATAATCCAATGTGCACTAATCAAACTCAAGGTGCTGATTTTGGATTATATGTTACACACTCTGGGTTGCTGTTCTCACTGCTAGCAAAATGTAATTAATTGATTTGCAAGGAAAGACAGTAAGATTCCATGTGTCTGGCATAGGTGCAATAAGCAGATTTCCAGGATATCTGGAGACAGAACATAACATGAAGATAAACTGAAAACTGACAACAAGGTTAATTTCACTGGAACAAGAAGGAAATTGTTATAATGGGGCTGCAAGAAAGGTTAGAACTCAGAACTACTAAAAGAAATTTGGTAGAGAATACTTTCAATAAAAAAATCACACTGAAAATCTCATAGTTTCATCCTTTCTTCACTATTCCCCCTACCCTCAATATCTCTTATAGGAACTCTTGCAGTCATGGCAAAACTTTCATTCTGGACAACACTTGGATGTTTTCAGTGTATTTCAGCATTGCTGGCATCTTTCCTAAAAGTGAAAACTATGACATTGTTATAACAAGACAAAAATAAAAGAGGGAAAAAAGTGTCCTATTCACCCATTTCTCTGTGTGGAGGTTTCACATTTGTGGTTTTAATGCAATTAATCAAAGACCAAATGCATTTGTATTCTCTGAACAGTTTCGGAATACTTTCATATTTTCTCAATGTAGCAGTGTGAAATGGTGCAGGATGCCAATGGATAATAGTTCTGGGAAAGATATCTTTCATGCTAGGACGGTTCTTATGGGTTTTGTTTTAAATGATGGATTGCAAGTTCTCAGTCATTTGCAAGCCACAGGCTTTACATATGCTGTCTACATTATCATATTTCTCACTCAGTTTGAAAACTGCAGTATTTTAATTGAAAGGAATTCTAGACCTTCCTGCCGTATAAATGTGAGAACGTTGTTAGACTCTGAGAAGTAACCTTCCCATTTCAGAAAAATGAGCAAATACCATACAAATGTTTTTACCTTAGTAACCAATGGGGCTGAAAGGTGAGTTGCACACATTCAAGTGCAAAATATCAGTGAACCTTGTGCATCAAGGAACTCTTTTTAAATTCACTGACTTGGAAGAGATTGAATATCTGAGGGCTTAGTAATGTCTAACAATGGTGTCAGTCTCTCTATAACTGCCATAGAAAATACTTTCTCTTTTGAGGTTAGATTCAGTGTACTATGGAGATTACTGGCTCTGTTTCAGTGAGAGAAGGGATCAGAGCAAGTGAACTGGGCATTTGTACAGCAGAAGCTCTAAGATCAGATTGGTGCAGCTCATCAAATCGTGAAGTTTAATTTAGCTCAGGTCTCACACAGTAAAACAAACCTCAGTAAGAAGTAAATGCTTTAGGGCCTTGGCACTGTGAAATGTCTTAACAGAAGCACTAAGTTGGATTTAAAAATAAAAGTAGAGACTCTATTTACACCCATACTGCCTTTTTCAGTGTTTGGAAAGTTACTTTTACAATGGCAATGTATACATAGTTTACACAATGTTTAGGCATAACTGCAGATGTGTGGGTTTTGTAGGTAATGAATTTAACTTCACATGCTGCTGCTGATGTTCTGGTTCTCCTCTTCTAATCCCTGTTCTGAGGACCTACCTTTGCAAATTATTTTCAAGTGCTTTTGGAAAAGCCAGAAGCTTTTCTTAGTTAGGAGGGAAGATGATCTGTGCAAATTTCTGGAAATGTGAAAAATTCCTTTAAATGGTTCATTTTTCAGATACATTTATTATTTGAGTATACATTAACATTTACAGGGTATATTCAATGGTTTTTATTATGGCATTTACTAAGACAGAAGTTTAATAACTATTGCAGATAATAAGGCTGACAGTTAGGGAGAATGACTAACAGTGAGATTGAAATACATGAGGAAAAGTATCAGCTTTTGGATCTTCACTTAAATAATCCCTATTATTGCACAATCTGAGTTTTTAACTAAAAAAAAGATGAGAAGTTTTGACTGGTGTTTTTAGGTACAATATGAAGTTTTATAAGGTGTACAGAAACATACCTATGTTGAAAGTTCAGTTGCAAGATTGACTTGTTGCAAATTGTTCTTTCTGGAATGAAAGAACTCAGTATGTCTTCAAGTCCAGGCAGTTCTTTGAAGAAATGGTTACTTATACTGTTTAGTAAATATTCAATGCAAACAGTTAAAACTCTAGTGTTTCAGTTAACTAAATTTTCTAGAAGTACTCTTCCAATACTTGTCAGGGGTGGAACACTTATCATCACCTTTTATTCCTGAAGGTTCTTCACCGTGTTTTCTTTGAATCAAGATTAGTATCGGCTAATGGCTTATCCATTTTCTCCACAGAGACATATTTGCATTTTATTTTTTGGGATTTCTCTCCCATTAATATGAAATTCGAAGTAATCTGATAAACCTGAACAGCAAGCAATTAGTTTACTATGAGTACTTTGTTTTGGCTCTTTTTCTTTCCTTAAATGTAATATAGGTACCTTTTATGGGTTTTATTGTGGTAGATGTCTGATGAACCTTTTCTCTAACAGCTCCTAAAGAAACAGCAAAATGACTACTTTGGAAGGTGCTCCTGACCAAATCGTCTGGTTCTGCAGCTACTTGTTCTTTTAAAGTACTTATTTTCCTGAGTTCTAAAAAGTCAAGATTCTGATCAATGTGCCCCATGTGGAATGACAGCCTAGCTTCCAATACCATAAATCATCAGATTATTGTTCCAGATAGTGAAAAAGGACTGGTGTTAGCTGGCTGTATAATAAAGCTAGTTCTAATGGGAATTCATGTTCATCTCATGCTCTTCCCGTTCAGGAGAAGAATATGGAATGAGATTCAGCTCCTGTCATATAATATTCTAGCTTTCTCTTTGATCTCTCAGCATCAGTTTTGACCACACTACTGCCAAAAAGGCAAGTCGTGTTCTTTTCCCTGCCTCCAGCTGTCTGTTCCTGCCACCTCTCTTGTGTCAGCACTAGTGATTGTTCAGCTGTTCTGGGAAAAATAATAATTCTGGGAGGCAGGTCTAGTTTTTAGTCGGTTCAAGGAACTGACATAACTGGTGAGCTATGTGATTTAAGTACTGCCATAGCAAAGGATGTGCCCAGCAAAAGAGAGGAAAGTGAGGCCTGTCTTTCTGGTGGCAGCGCAGTCTGAGATCACACAAACCCCGACAGAAGTTTACAGAGTGAAAAAATTCCCTGAAAAAAAAAGCTTTGAATGGGATTTGTGAATGTTTGCTAAACTCTGGAGTTCAGCAAATAGCAACTGCTTAATTCTGTGCTTATCTGCCCTTGTACTCTGCTCTGTTACTTGTGTTTTCAATTTTAGTGATATCTGAAGTTTCTATTAGAACAAGTGAATTAGGTAGTAAGTTTTGGTTTTCTTTGTATTTATCAACGTATGCTGATGCAATTCTTGATTCATTTATATGTAGGAATTTGCAAGAGAAAGTTAGGATTTTGCTTGTAGTTCTGAAAGTCCTGAAGCTCAAATTTTCTGATGAAGTCAACAGGAGGAAGAATGTCAATTCTTTCTACTACTCTTGACACCTTCTGGTGGTAGTTTGTTTTCACAGGAGCCTGGTTGTCATGGGAGACACAGTGGGAAATGTAGTGTTTTAAGCTAAAGACACTCTGTAGCATCTTTCTGTTGAACTCTGTAATACTGAGAATATCATTGCATGGACAGAATACTGTATTGATATGTTACTACTATTTGTATCAACTGAACTTCCTACAATTGTGGTTTGTTTGTGGTTTTTTTTATGTTACTAGGTGCTTAAAGAGCAATACTGAAGAGTCCAGAATATGTGCAGTTTGAGTCACTAAGTAGTAGCCATTATTAAAGACAGAATTAGAAACAGACAAATCAAAAACACACCTTAAAGTCTCACGCTTGCCTGTACAGGCCAGTTCAAATTTAGCTAATTTATTTCTACTCTTATGATATCTGTTGTTGAAGAAATTATTCTGAATAAGTATGAAATATTGAGAAATGTTGTGTGTCTCTATATAGCTTTCAGGCTCATTTTCAAATAATCAGAAGCTGGGAGAAAGCTTGAGGGATATTTGCTTATCACTTGCTTTTCCTAGGGCTAGAATGAGTTGTTGTAAATTTTGGGTTGGGGTCTGTTTTCTGAAATAGAACTGCCTGAGTTTGTTTTTTGGTTGGGGGGGGGTGGGGGGGGGGGGTGGGTTGCTGTTTTTGTTTGTTTTGTTGTATTTTTCTCTAGAAGAATGACTAATCCTGCATAACATATGCTCACAAGAAATTGAATGTTTCTTTCAGACCTTTGAAAGAATAAGTCCACTGTAGATACAAATAACTTCGTTCTTCAGTTTGTACTAGGATCATTTCACAAAAGTCAAGATGACTGGAGACAGGACGCTGAGCCAGGCAGGTCCTTGACCTGAACCAGTATGGCTGTACTTCTGGAGTTCATCTGATCCAACAACCCACTACCTGTCACATGACACATTGAAATATTTATGGCTGTTTGGTTTTTGGATTTGTTTTTTCTGTTTGCCTTTTTTTTCTTCTAGTTTGGGTTACTGTCTGTCAGGCAGAAATGTAATGAGATGGGGTTGTCTTAGCATGGCAGCCACTTATGGTGTACATGTCTGGACCTGGAAGCTAAGCAGTTCTCCTAATTTCTGCAATTCTGAAAAAGTCTGACTAACTCTGTTGTAATTAGGATCATAGTTCTTGCTATAGATTATGTGATTGAATGCTGAAGTAGTAAATAAGTGATGTTGGCTTGAAAACCACACTGGAAAATTTTAAACGTGAGAGTGTCTTCCTCCTTAGTACCTAATCTTCATAGAGGATTTTAAAGTCTCAGGCAGCTTAATGTGGATCTTTAGCTCAGATTTTAAAGTCTTTTGCTTTCAGCTACTGAGGTTTTCCTCCAATCCAAAATCAAATGGAGGCCAGGAATTTGATTTCTTCCTTCTACTTACCCAAATAGAAATAAGTAAGTAATACATATACATGTAGAAGAGAGTGAACATATGGTGACCTGCTTTATATAACCTGCACTTCAAATAAAAGCTATGTGGGGAAAAAAGATTTGTGATAACCTTGGTGATTAGAATTTGGGGAGTACTAACAATTAGTTGGATGATCCATAGAATTAATTTGAAGAACTTTGTGCAGTGCTATTGCAGCAAATGTTTTTTAGTCAAACAATTTGTGCAATTAAAAAAGTTAATCTATACCTTTCCCTTTCCTGTCTTTAACTTTGTTATGGTTTAAGGGTTACCAGCCTGAAAGGGAAGGACAGGTGGTGTCTGTAGGACCCTGGGGAGTCAGAGATCAGTACTGTTCCCTCCCCTTTCCGGCCACAGTCTATAAAAACTGGAGGAGGCCCGAGGTTTTCGCGGGCTTTTTCTGGCTTTCCTGGGCTGCTTCCTGTCGCATCTCGGGACGGCTGGGCTTAGCTCCACGTGCTCGGCAGCATCCACCCCCATCCGCTCCCGGCACCACTGCGGTCCCTGGTGACGAGTCACAGCAGTCGCAGCGGCCACGAGGCACTGCTTGGACACTTCCACTCGGGACTACTGGGATTGGGTTTTGTATACAGTTAAATATCCTTTATGCGTTATTAATTCCCTTTTCCTTTCCCCTGTTGTTTTTTTCATTAAACTTGTTGCAGTCTTAACTTCCAACCTTGTGCAAAGCATCTTTTTTCTCTGTTCCCTTTTTTTAATCCTCCCCTGGGAGGGTAGGGGACAAGAGAGAGAAAATCCTGCTCCCTGGGCTTGCCCTGAGCCTTTAACGGAGACAAACTTCTAACATGATTTTCACAGTTTATTTTATTCTCCTAAATTCAGAATTTAGAAGATTCTGTGTAATTAAATATCGAAGCTGTATCATAGCCTTAACTGCAATCTACCTTTGTAAAATCTGACATAAGTAATTAAAATGGAGCCTAAATTCATTGGTCTGCTAATATTTTCTTAGGATAATATTGAATTTTATGAAAATAGTGAAACAGTTGCGTTGGATTTTAGAGTCAATAAAAACTTCAAATATGTTGCTGTGTTATCAGCTGCTACATTACTTCAGAGGATTTTTTATCACATCAGGGAATATTTGATTTGCAATTGGATACTAAATGTCAATGTAATATAAAACTTTCACAACTGATATTTTTGAAAGTTGTTAATATAGTAGACTAATTGAGTGAATGAGTTTTATATTTTGTCAGTAGCTTAAGAATAATAAAGAGGCTCATCTTGGCTGCTTAAACTGAGTCACAGAATGATAGCATACTGGTCAGTCCTAAATCTGTGTGATTGTCTTGACTAAGAGTTAGGGGAAGGAAGAGTCATGCCTTGTTTCTCTGCATTTTCATGCCAGCTGCTATAGAAATGAAAGATGTAATAGATCTCTAATTTTCACAGTCTAAGCACTCATTAGATGATGGAGTCTTGAAGGATTATTTACTCTTCTCTGAGTGGAATGCCTCACTATAGAAGGGATGACTTCCTGATGACCCTGAATTCAAGGATTAAAATTGTTGCTTATTTTAGCATAGTATTACTGTTTGACAAACACTAGCCACTTCAAACGTAAAAATGTTAAATGAAATCAAAACAGGGGAAGCAGCAGTGAAATTTCAACTCAGCCCCAGAAGTGGAAACAGATGAGTGATCCATCTATATAAGGGCAAGAGAGCTTTATTTGGGGGTCAGTGGAAGGATTCAATTTAGGATGGCACACCCATCTTTTCATTTTTTGTGGTTTCCCAAGCTAGAGGTAAAATATGAAAGTCAGAAGTGGTGAAGATTATGGTTTCAGTAAATTGATTGTGAATATATTGATAAGTCAAACCAGAAAATATTTAATACAGTCATGTAACATGAAATTTCCTTCAGAGAAATTGTGTGAGTATACCTGTGAATGTAGATTTCCATAAATAATAACCATAGTTAAAATTGTGTGTGCTTTCAAAGAAAACATAAGAAATCACCACAAGAAGAACTACCCAACACTCTTCCTGAAAAAAGCCAAACCAACCCACACTCCCATTACATCTTTGCTTGCAGTAACCAAACTGTAAAAAAATTTGGTCTTAAATATTCCATGAAAGGTATTGACTACAGACATAAAACTTTTGCAGAACATTGAGTTAAAATGGTTCCACTCTTTCTAAAAAAAAATGAGATAAGAGAAAAATCTGGTTTCTGTCTCTGTATAATTTAACCTGACAAAACAGACTTTTCTCTAACATTGTATGGATCATATCACAGTGTTAGGGATACCTATTGGCATTCTGAGTGTCTCATTAAGCTAATAGCTCTGTACAAAATTGAGAGTGAATCAAATCAGCCAACTGTCTGATGGTATGGAAAATATCTTTGAACAGTGATGATAAGAGTCCTCTCACTGAACTTCTTGACAGCAAAATTACAGACATTGAAGGTAGAACACCTATGTTAGGCTCCATCTATAGTAAAAGGAGTGGCACTTCCAGAGGTCACATCAGCCTAACACAAGTTGGAATATTGAGTTACAGACTGTGTTTCTACCTTTGCCAGTAATGTAGCATTTGGCTGTAGGGAGTTGAGCAGCCTCAAATTATGGTATAATATGCAGCAAAAATACAATAATTTCATTTTGGGTTGGGTTTTGGTGGTTTTTGGGGTGGGGGAGGGGTATGTGTGTTCTTTTTTGATGGTTACAGGAAGGTGCCTAGTTTTGGACACCATCCAAATTATGGTGGACTTCAGAGACTTTGGATCAGACCTACGATATGTGCCCTACATATCTGTTAATCTACTCTGTTTTCATTCCAGCAGTCCCTGTTCAAATACTGTCAAAATAAGATTTTGTGCCATTCAGAGGGCTCCCCATTTGAAAATGGAAAGCATTCACTGCACTGCTAGACATCTTGTCTAGAGATTAAATGAAAGAAGAAATTCATTAGATGATGTGGTACCTACAATGCTATCCCAGCCAGCAGTAAATACAGACTATTGAACATATGCTTTCCTGGCTAGCAGTCAGACTTCTTTAGCAGAGATTCTTTTATGCATACACTCCCTTTTGAGCTAATGGAATTGTGACAACATGTTTTCTAAAGAAAACCTGTGTATGAGAAAATTGCTTAGACATGCATAAACTTTTTTCAAGAAGCTGTCAAGGATTTGTATTGATGCTTGATGGTATGTTATTAACATGGTTACAAAACTAATTTAAAGGCAGTAGAGCAGGGCTGTTTATACTATTTGTGGTAATATTACCATTACTAATTACATTATATTGTAATACTCACTGATACAAATCAACTACTGGCAGTGTCAGGATTAGTGTGGCATGCTATAACAAGCCAAGATTTTAGACCTTTGAGTTCAGTTTGGCATTACCTTGCTGAAAAATGTTTTAATCTTGTTCTTTAACATGAGTGGAACTTGTTTGCTATCCAAATTACTGCAAAGACAGCATTTATTTATTGACTTCTGTTTTCTCTTTAAGCTTGACTTTTGTTGAATTAGAAAAATTCCAAAGATATTGAAGACTACATCATTAATTTAAAAAGGTAACCACATTTATGAAGAAGAACAATAGGGAAGATGTAATTTCTTTTTTCTCAATATGGAGATAATGGATGACAATGGGATCAATGCGTATCAGTTAAAATATCTTAGGGTATGAATCAGTCTTTGATTAGGCAGGTAGCTGTGTTAATTTTATTACTAAGTATGTAGTGGGTTAAACCTCGGTGCAACCCCTTCTTCTAAAATTAACATCAGTGTAAGAACTGAAATAAAATTTGTGACATTCAGACAGAAAAGAAAATAAGACTAAATTTACCAGAAACATGATATATGAATAATTGAATAGGAATGTCTGTAACAATGTAGGTTCTTTATGTAAATCTTGACAAAATATGTTTTTTAGTTTGTGAAAAGTTACTAACAGTGGGCTCAGTCAATCATATCCTAGGCATTGTAATCAGAGTAACTTTTGAAGTTTCTTTCAAGCACTGCTTTGTTTCTTTGATATCCTGATGGTCTTATTAGGATTACTTTCTCACAATTCTTTATAGTGAGAAGAATGTACTGATTACAATAAACTCCTTATGATTTTCGTCTGACTGCTGTTAGAAGTTTACATCTATTTTCTTTGAATGGCAACAATAATTAACTGTACCCTTCCTCAGCTGCAAAGCTGCTGCTCTCTTCATAGTTTGTTCCCTTCATAAAAAAGAATTGCCATGCTACCTGTGCAAATCATTACCAGAAAGTCTCAGTGTATATGTTTATTCCCAGCATGGATTTATATATTCCTAGCATTGGAACTTACATAATTCACAGGATTGGAGTCAAAGCATTAAACTGGGAAAAAATCAGTGCATTGAATTATAGTGCCAAGTTCAAAGATGAATCACATCTAACTTTGGGATCTTAGTAAAATGTATCTTTGCATGACTAAGAGTCTTCCCACCAGGCTTAGAGTCCTCTTCTGAAGTGTAAGGTATTGTCCTTTGCAACATAATACGCTGCCTCTGAGAGAAAGAGAAAATGAGAGAGATTTTATTGCTTTTAAAGAGAGACTCTATTTTTTTTTAATCATACTGTCACTTAGCATTTAGAAATATCTGAAGAGTACAAAAGCGTGCTTTTTTTTTTTCCTTCTTTTTTCACCATTGTGTATAGTTTGCTAACTCTGTGCTGCAGCTACTGAAACAATCTGTCCCTTGGATGTTCCTGTGCATTCATATAATTGACCTTTCTGTAGTTTCACCTGAAGTTTGTTTCACAGTCGTGAGAGGTGATATATAGACCTTTATCATCCACTTTTGTCGCAGTGTATCCACAGAGTGGATGCAGTGCAATGTACAGCAGTGCAAAGATCCAGTCACTGTGGGCCAAGTAGTGGTTTGAATCTTTGACCTTTTTGACCTTAGAGTTACCAATAAGTAGTCTACTTGTGGGTTTTCGCAGATAAATCGCATCTACTTTGAGCTAAATTGAAACCACCAATTTATTTAATACAGGAGTAATCCATACAAGCCTAAATAGTGGTCATCTATTTCTCAAGAACCACACATTATCCTTTGTCTTATATGACCATGTCTTTCCTTTGCCCTTGTGATAAGGATGGAAGACTTCACAGATCTTAATTTCAGTCAACACTGAAGAAGCAAAAAACCACAATAATTTGATATTTGCAGGATGACAATATAATCTGTTATGGCTGAAACCAGTTATAAACTGTCATCATTAGCAGTCAGTCCAGATCCATTTCAGCCATAAAGAATTGCACTGTACTAGAAATACCAAGAGGTTTTTAGTTAATAACTGGATCATACTGTCTTTATGTGTGGATTGCATCTAAATGTCCGAGTTCAAAATAAGCAAAGTCTTCTGTTGAAATTATATATTCAGTACCTTACATGTGCTAAAGTTTTATACCTGTCAAATGGTCTCACATCAGGAGATCAGTGTTAATTAGACATTACATAGACAATAAATAGATGAGAGCAATGAAGTCACTGTAGAATATGAAAGGTGAACTTACTGTTATGTTTGCACTGTCTTTGCAGTGTTAGTTCTTTAGAACTCATTTTAGCAGTTACTTGTCAAGTACCAGAGACTTATTTAACAAAGGAGTCTGGGGCTAAGTCAGGGAATATAGGTCTCTGAGGCAGTGGTGACTAAGGGACATGACTCCAACATTAAATATTTGATAGCGTGGAGTCCTGCGTTTCAAGTACAGAGGTTGCGGGGAGACATGCAAATGCTTTGAGAATCAAAATTAAATTATGAAGTCTTTTTTTGCTTTCTTCTGATGGAGTAGAATTTCTCTGTGGTCTCCAAGACATTTCTCTTACTACATTTTCTGTGTTTTCTGTTCACTGCTAAGAGCAGTACAGGTAGATTCTAGAGTAGAATTAAAAAAAAAAAAAAGGAAGGCAGTGAAAAATGTGCTTAGTTTCTATATCTAACAAAATGTTCATTTGTCTTTCTAAAAACATACTTAATTGCTCACATAGGAAAATAATTGCATGTCTTGTGAAGCTTTCAGTTCTAATGCTGACATTATATTCTTACTTTTTTTTTAATACATCACAATTTACCTTTTAAGGTTTTGTTTCATCCTTTAGAAAGTGACTGTGCCTCTGTGCATTATTTTGTTTTTTTTTGTTTGTTTGTTTGTTTTTATTGGCTTTTTTTTTTAAACAAGCAAGATTACTTATCTCTATAATTGATGTAGTTGCCTCTTGTAATTTCTGGTGAGTTTTTTCCTCTTCCATGATGAGCAACCATCGCCAGTAGATATTATTTATTTAATATTTTTCTATGTCTTTTTAAGTCCTGTAAATTACGGCATTTAAAATAAAGGCAAGCTGTAGGCAAAAGAATGCTGAAGTCAATTTAAACTATGCCAGCTGGCAAAGAAGAGAAGCCAGTGAGTTGGCAAGGACTTATCAGGTGCCGCTTCTTCAATTGACTGTTTATTGTGGAGTCATTTTTGTGTGTGTGCGTGTGTATTAATGTGTTAAAGTACAAATCAGTCCATCATCCTTATTTCTCCTCCTTTCTGTCTTCTGCTGGATCTTTTATTTCTTCACTGTAATTAAAAGAGCAGTAGTTCATTATGCTTCAGTTCTTCATAAATGAAGGCAGTGTTACAGAATCTTCACAGATATTATAGCATTTTCGCAGGAAGGTATAATCCTATGTAAGAATCCATGCAGAACTGTATTATTTCTAGACTGAATTCTGGTGCAGCCTCTCATAGGCTCTGTAAATGAGCAATTAAATGCTGTGCTGTCCTATCAGTTCTCTCGTATTTATACACTACTGTGCTGTTGAAGTGTAAAAATGAACAAAGGAAATTATCCTTGCTAAGGCCTAGTAATGATCAGGCATAAAGAAGTCTCATAGCCTTTCTTAAGACACTGTTATTTGTACTACCTGGTTTGACAGGTTACATTGTATTTTACTTTTATTTCCATCCAAGTGCCTCCTATACTATTTCAGTGGGAGAAAACTGAGAATTATGGTGGGGTAATGATGCTACTGTATTACAGCCAAAAAGACAGTAAATTCTTTTGAATAAAGAAATTTCTTGCTAGGTTTTGTTGTGGTGCTGGTTTTTTAAAAAAAAATTCTGTAAGAATCATAATTTTCCTGAAATGAGTGTCCACCAATCTACAAATCAAAGTGATTTATTGAGGCATACAAATAAGGATTTAATTTTATTCCTTGTAGGTACTAAAATCTCAGGCATATGTTGCAAGTTGTGTTTTGGTGAGAGAAATGGGCACTGTACCCCAGTGTGATATGAGTCTGTTCAGAGTCCCTTATGACCTGGTCTACTAGTTTCAGAGAGGTTTGCCTGATGAGAAAGTTTGTGTGCGCACATTTCAGTTTTGTAATTCAGACAGCTTAACTTCCGCAGTCACTCTACAATGGCATCTGTGGGAACTGGCCAAAATTGTCTGGGTAACAAAGTTTCTTCAGAATCAGGGTTTTCCTTGTGAAATTGAGCTAAACTTTTGAGAGTAACAAAGTACAGGAGGCTTTCTTCCTCAGGCAAGGTTATGATTTCTGGTGTCTATTTTTTAGTATATGATCCTAGCAGAAAAGGAGAGGAAAAAAATAAGTTTGATTAATGGAAGAAGCTTAGAAAGAGCTAAGTTTGAGGACCGATCTCAGAGCTCTTAGGCTGGAAAAAATGTCCCATTAATTTAAGTGGGAGTTTTGACTGCACAAGGACTTTCAAGATCAAGTGCTTTCTTGTTCATTAAAGGATAGAAGGTAATTAGAAATAAAGCACAGAAAAGATTTTATATAGTATTGCTTTTGTCAGCTGAAAAAAAATCCATATTATTGTAGGAGTTTTAGGCTAATCTTCTCTCTCCCTTTCTTGCATAAAATGATGACACAGTAGGTTGTTTTCATTTCTCTTAGAGGTCTGTGCATATTCTGTCTGTTCATTAGAAAAAGCAATTGGCATGTTTTTTCTGTGTTATCTTCCTTGCTGTTGGATTGCAGTCTCATCTATGATGCTGACTTTGTAATTTCCCTCCTCCATCCAAACTGTTTATCTCAAGATATTCCCACAACATTTTTGTTTGTAAATGTTGGATGACAAATGAAATAAGAAGCCAGTGTGCATTTTGATGAAGGATTTTGCTGATGTCAGCTCAGGAAGCAGAGGAACAGTTGGAAAGAAAAAGATAAAACTGTACTGAGTTCTATAGAAACAAATCCTGCATGTTTTATGATACCTTAAATTATGTTGACTTTTGAACACCTTGTAGGGAAGAAGCTGTATATACTTAAGATCTATTGAATACAACTCTGAATTTTATATGTATGGCAGTCATGAGCCATTTAAGAAATCATGAATTTAGGTCATTAACTGATGGGAGTACTTTGTACACTGACCTCAGGGACAAAGGACTCATCTCCTGTTAGAACTTCAATCCATTCTTTGTAGTACTTAAAAATAGGTTTCTTGTTACTTGTTCCTTACAGCTACTTTATTTTCTTCCCCCTCACCTCACCCCTCCATATCAAAACCTTTTTTCCCCTCAGCCTCTACCTGTAATTTATCAGGCTGCAGAGTATGGTCCAAGTTTAATTCAATGTGGAATTGCCACTGGTTGTAAGACATGAGAGCAGGAGCCACTTTCTTTACAGCTCTCTACCATGTGCTGATGGGCAGAGGGAAGCTGTAGAAGGATGAGGAGTCAGAGAAGCTGTTGTGAAGCTCTTGGTTCCCTGCAATACTTAATGATCTTAACCTTTCCCAAAAGCAAGGGAAAGGGAGAAAGACATATATCACTTCTCATGTAGAAGTAGTCTGCTTTTTGAGAAAGTAACTATGTAGAAAAATGGCATCGCATTTAATGATGCCATGCATTTGTCTTTTCAATCTGACATTGCTATATGAATGAGGTTTTATTCCTGTTTTATTTTGATGGTTGCTCTAAGCTTTCAACTAATGAGGGGCATGGGGGAAACATTCATTATTTATTCTTACTGAAATTACTCTTGTGATTCTTTTCCACTTATTTTCAGGAAACAATACTTACTTTTTCTGTAAAGGTGACTTTCTAACAAGAGGTATTTGGTAACATGGAGTCTGTCTTCAAAAACTCATCAGTATATCAAAGTGGGTAAAACTGTGCAATATACATTCTAAAAAAAGGGCTTGATCCAAAGGGACTTCTTTACTTTTTTACTAGTTTAATTTTATTGCCTTTGGGTGAATTGTTCTTCATTTGTACTCATGTAAATGAGCAAAACAATTGTATGTAAAATATCACAGGAGAGGCAGGCAGATTTTAAAATGAGGCATTCTCGGTAGCTTTTACCTTTCTGTAAAGCTACTCTTATTAATCCCCATGGATTGTGTAAAACCAAGTAAAATTTCTGCTTGTGCAAAGCATTTTGGATTTTTTTTGGGGGGAGGGAAGGTTGGCCTTTTTTTTTTTTTTTTAAATGGTATTTTAGATGACAAAGAAGAGACTTCCTGAATCTAGTTGGAAAGGTTACTGGTAGATAAAATACTTAAGATGGCTTTCTGCTTTCAAGAAGGTGTCTTGAAAAAGCTTTGAGAACTGTGATATAATTCTGCAAAAACATAGAACTTGTGTGAGATATCTGAGGTACCTGTTGGGAGTACTTTGGAAGAGACATGTGTTTTCCATTGTGAATAAAAGTACTATTTGATGTAAAGTTTTCTGAGGATTGTGCTCACTGTGCAATGGTAAAGGAGCTAATAAACCGTTCTGTACAGAATACTAATGTCCTTTCTGAATACAGTGAACAGAGTGCTTGTTTGCAATTCGGGCATATTACTCTACAGAGGATGGATTTGAAACGGTCCAACTTTTCAGAAACATTGCTTGCAATGTAATGATCTCTCTCTGGGAAGCTTTCTTTTCTCAAGTAAAATAGAACAGTACAAAGGCCTGGTGCTGGGTGGATACCTGAGTTTCTGACTGTCCTTCCAAATGCATGTGTTGCTCAGTTTGAGATTGTTCAGAATTATTGTGGTACTGTTCTCCTGTCGGGTTGGATAACCAATTCATTTCCTGAAGGAATAGGCAGTTTTGAAGGTTCTGCAAACTTGGTAGCCTACTGAACTTTCCCTCCACAGTTGTCTTACAGTCACATACACACAGTCCTTAGGACCTGAGTCCTTGGAGACATGATATTTTGGTGTGTCTGAGTATTATACTCGAGAGGGAACCTGAAGTACATAGCGCTATTTATATTCAGCAGTTAGTAACAGAGCATGAACATCCATTAATGCTCCCACATTAAACACAGCTTTAATTGCAGTTTTAAAGATCTGCTGGTTTTGTTTTTTAGAGTCTCAGGGTTGATTAATAATATCTTAATAAAAAGCTTAATAGTGCATTAAATTAAAAAAAAAGTTTCTTCTTATTATGAGACAGCGATTTCAGTTGGTAGTTCACTAAACAGAATAAAAACCCATCTGAAAATGTGTTGCCTGACTGCAGCAAAATGTTATACAATCATCCTTCAGATATTAAACTAACGATTGATGTAGTACTTTAAATGTTACCACACACATGTTTGGTGACACTCGGCTATGGCCCCTAAAGTTTGTGAACTCTCATAAACAAAGTTATTTTTCTGCCTTCAATAGAAATTTGCTAACTTTTTGCATTCTATATTATCAATATCGGGCCATTGCGGGGGTGGGTTATTTGAAGATCTGTAGTAAGAATGACACAACTTTTTATTTAAATATTATTGCTTTTTAGGCACTGAAATTTGGAGATATGCCGAAGTACTTGTGGGAGATTTGGGTACCTGACAAACCATGGGTGGTAAGATATCAGATCCACTGAAATAAATAAAATCAACATTTAATTTTAAGACAGGTATTTTGGGACCTGCTGTCACTGAATTAAATGGGCAAAACTCCTGCAGGGCTTGTAAAAAGTGCATTACTGCAAATTTATGCAAGTGTGTTTCCATTATTTTCAATGCTGTCACACTGGTGTGAAGTTGAAGTAATGCCTGTAGTGAACTAGAACTGTGTGGTAGCATATCACAGAGGGAAGAGAAAATTTCTCAGCTGAAGGTTATAATAAGACCATTTCTCTTATCTTTACTCAGACAACTGAGCAGTTAGCTATTGCTCATCAGAGCAATTCATGGTTCACAGCTGGGCCTACTGAATAGTACCTTTCTCCAGGCATCCTCTTGTTAGTCTTGTTTAGCTCTTGTTCTGGACTCCAATCCAGTAAGCCAAAATAAATAACAATCTCCTTTTGAGCACTGTGTGGACTTCTCAGGAAACAAGTCTGGCAAATCTGTCTGTCCTTCACTCTGAGAGGCAGTAATCAGAGAACCCAGGTTCAATACTTTGATTTCTAAAGCTCTGCAGTAAGGAGGAGACATGGCCTATTTAGATGCACAGTTTCTTCTCTGTGCAAAACTCTGGTCTAGTCTGTCAGTTTCCATGCTGGGTTTTGGTTTTTTTTCTGTGTGTGTTTGAAAATAAGGACTGTAGTATCTGTTCACTATCTGTGCTTTCTAAAGAGAGTCTCTCTGAGATTAGTACCAGAAAACTCTGTGTAGAAGTTCAGAACTTCCAATTGTTTTAAAGGTTAATAGTAATAAATGAAATGTAAATTTAGTCATGTCTTATAATACATTCAGTTACAGTTGTTCAACTATTCAAACTACAAGATTACAGTAAAAAGTTGTTTCCTTTATCATATAGGCCTCTTTCTCCAAAACCAAGCACTCTGTGCAACTTGCTTTAAACTATATCAGAAGACTAAAATTTCCTGAAAACTGGAGTTTCCAATATCAGACATTACATTTAAAATTATATTTTGTAACTAGCTGCTGAGTATTTGACATTTTAGCCTTAATAGTAGGCTATTTTAGCCTCTAAATAGACATTTCAGAGATAACGGATTTGCTTTCATTTTTTAATTATGAATAAATGTTGTTTAATCTCTATTGGTATACTATAAAATTGATATAGATACATAAATCTAGATATCCGTCTTATTTATTTCCTCTCTAATGATAGAGAATGCTGTGGTTATATATATCCATTCAGTAAATAAGAACTCCAGAGGAAATTTTGAATCTAAAAGAAAGGTCATAAATAGTTAGGACAAAGTAATTTAAAGTCAATACAATAATAACTGGAATTCAGAGTTGGACTAGATTATAAACTGAAATATTCTGTTCTATTCAGCTCCAAATACTAGAACTTTAGGTGCCTGTAGCTATATATAAATTCCTATTAAGGAAATGGAGAATGATTTGACCACACACTACTATAACGTTTGTGAGACACTGGCACAGTTTGCCCAGAGAAGTTGTGGATGCCACCTCCCTGGAAGTGTTCAAGGCCAGGTTGGACAGGGCTTTGAGCAACCTGGTCTAGTGGGAGGTGTTCCTGCCCATGTGAGGGGGGTTGGAACTAGGTGGACTTTAAAGGTCCCTTCCAAACTGTTTAATGATTCTATGATTCACACTGAGTTGGATTCAGGGAGTGGTGCACCATATGAGACTAAACAAGCACTTAGCTCTTAGCTTAGTTTTGGGATATCTTTTCTTTGTAAGAGTACTAGAATGTCATGTTTTAGCAGAAGCTGTCACTTCTAATATTTGATTTCATTGAATATTAATTAAAAATAAAGAGTCCTCATGTACTGTTTTATTTAAAGCTCTAAGAGTAATATGTACGTAATGCTTCATGGTCAAGTCCCCTCTTTTGAGGGAAAGTATATTATTTTATATATTATATTTTTAAAGCTTGTCTTTAAAGAGCTACAGGTGTTACGAAAATATTTTCTCGTGGAAGTCAGATGTTAATTAATAGTAAGTTTTAAAGTGACTAAACAGGAAGAAAGTTCTAAGCTTTTAAGCTAATTTCTGGAAGATTATATGCAACACTCTCAGCCTTTCCCTAAGAATTGTTGCTCTTTGTCAGACAAATCTTTTCAACTAGGTTCAATACTTGAAGAGAGTTAAACGATTCAGTAAACTATCTCCCATGCCTGATCTTGGTTTTAAAAAAATGTGAAAATTTATTCTCTTTTCTCTACTGGCTGATATTTGGTGTGGAAAACTTTGGGGTATTTTTTCTAGCTGACAGCGGCAGCCTGGCTAATCAGTTTAATTAAGGCTTCTTTTCCATCCATGTGAATGTTAGGCTTTGAAAAAATCCTTTAACATATTATTTATGAAATTTTAAGAATTTAATTTATTTTTATCATTTTAATCCTGAAAGATCTTCACATTCAGAGCAATAATTAAGTCATGTTGATGGTCTGTTGAGTGAATGAGGACTGCTCATTTTGCAATGCATTGCTGAGTATGAATAAAGATATATTGTATTCCTGCTTTTTAAAAAACAGTTAAATTACCTGTGAGTACTTTGCTCATCTAAATAGCAGTTACACAGTCACTTTCTAAAGGATTCTTTGCAAAGCAAATCTCCATTAAAATTTTACGTAATAGAATATAAAAAGCCCTCTTGAAGCAAGTTTCAGACCTAATGGATTTTCTGTTTCTTGAATTTAAATTTTAGTTATTGCCTTTAATGTTGGTGGTAGCTGGAGCTAAAGATTAGATGCAGAAGTTCTTAGGTAAGTGTCTGGTGTAACTGATTAAGCAGCAGTTCAGACAGCACGATTTTGTGGGAGATTTGGGCTGGGGTGGGATGGATGCAGGAGTGGAAACACAACACTTGATGATGAATAATCTAAAATGTGTTTAGCGTGTGGGAGGGATGGTACCACATGAATAGCAATTTGTCTTTTAAGAAGCCTGTTCTACAACACACGTGTGTGCACACACACATACAGACAACAGTCAAAACTACATTTCCTGTAGCCCAGTTCAGACCAGCAATGCAGGGGTACAGGACGTTCATTCCAACTGTTCTACATGTGTGTGTCCTTGCTGTCAAGCGGACACCTGTGTGCATGGTTCACACAGAGTCCATGTCATGCGGAATACCCATGGATGTGTCCACTCATGAGGAGTTACTGTCTTAATTGTTTATCTCTTTATAGATCATGTTGTTGGCGTAAACTACTATAAACCAAGCTAGTGAGCCATGTGGCTTCTCTAATCATGTAGCCTCAGGTCAATCTCCTTAATATCATCCATGTGTAAGGCCAACTAGCAGTTGTCACTGAGGTTCCTATTACTCTGGTCTCACAACCCAAATGTGTTAACACAAGTGTGAAGTCAGCGACAATTATATGATGGAGTTCAGCTAGTGCATCTATGTTTTCCATCTTACAGCAGGTTAATTTTGTTATTTGCAGATAGGCAGAGGCAGTCATGGTCCCATTTATTAGAGCAATACTTTGGGGTTGTTTTTAGGCTCTGTCTTATGATGTGTGATCAAAATGATCCCTTCTTGGACTATAAGTGTACTTTGGTATTGATAACATTAACAACAGTTCCTTTGGGGTGGAAACACCCCCTCCTACCCCAACACAGGAACATACAGTTCTGGGGGTTTGCATCTACAAGGAGGAGAAATACTGCATGGAATAGTCAAGAGCAAGAGGGAGATTTCTGAAGGAAATATTACGAGCATGAAGCATGAAGCTTGTTCTGAAGTAATAGAACCTTTCTTCAAGAAAGGAAAGAGATGCAGAGCTGTAGGGAGTGGGCTGAAGTTAAAGGAAAGAATTTGAGACTATCCAAATATCTTATTTGAGTATGTTCCATATAAATTACTTGGTTTCCAAACAGTAGATTGTGCAGGACTATTATTTTCCTGTAAAAAGAAAAAAAAAAAGACAGCTCTGCTATTCAAGCTAGATTCTGAGAAGAAGAATGCTCTGTACTTTTATTTTTTTGGTATCTGCATATACAGATATTATTCTTAACCCTGGCAGAAGTTTCCACAATTTGTGTTTTGTTCTGATCATAATGCTCTGTGCTTATTAGCTGATAAAAGAAGTCTCTTAAATGTAATTCAGGGATGTTGAGCAAACACTGGTCTTCTTCGTGATTACATTTTATTATTACTTTGTTTTCAGAATTAAGCTCCTTTTTAGTTTAGAACCATCATTAAAATTAGTTGTGACACAGCTCTTTTAAATGAATCAAATGAAGTACTACCCTTCTGTCTTAAATGTGGTTGCTGTGAAACTGAACAACTTCAGATTTTTATAAAAAGAAATGTTTACATATATATATTTTAACTCATTTTTCTCTCTAATTAGTATCATGCAATGTACCATTCTGATTTTTGATTCACCCCTTGGTGCCTGCACCTTCCCTTAGGGATCCCAGCTGTTTTTGTCTCCTGCTGTAATTGAAATCAAACTTGTTCCAGCCTGTAATAGATAGTGAATGTAACTATCTAATGTTTTCTGTGAGACAGATGCACAGCCGAAGCACATGACACGACATATGGAAAACCAAGTGCCCTACTGGGGTAAAGATAGATCCATTCTTGTTTTGTTATACGATATTCCAATACTTTCATCAACTAGTTCACTTACTTTTTAGTAAGTTAAGAGTGTGATATGTGTAGAAAATCTGGAATATATTTGATGTATTAGTTGAAATGGTTAGGCCAAGTATCTCTCATGTCCTCATGAAAAACTGTGCCTCCAGATTGATCTTACATATTATCCTCTTTGCCTGCTCTCTTCTCTTGCAATGTTAAGGAAAAGGATTCTAGTGCCTGAGCATTGTTATGATGGTCTAATGGTTCATATGGGAATGTAACTCTAGATGTTCTCTCTCACCCTTGTTTTGATATCTAGCACAAATCATACTTTTGTGTAAAGAGTGCATCTTTTCATCTCTGGGTGAAGACATTTACTTGGAATCTGCCATTGGAAGCATGATGATGCTGTCTGTCAGTGCTTCAATATATTCCTCTTTTTCTTTCTCTCTTAAACCATATAATGCATCCATTCTTAGTGAATAAAATAGTAAGACATTCCTTTATCTTATATCTCTCTGTCTCTCTCTCTGTATATAGTATATAAAAGAGCATCAGTAATGATTTTTTTATATTTAAGTAATAATTTAATATTTTAAAACATGTGGGGTTTTGGTTGTTTTCTTTCCTGTCTCTGCTGGGGATCTACTCTAGTTCTTACACTAGAAGGGTTATATAGTTTTAATAGCATTCTTCTACCTCTAGCTTCCCTTCATGACACAATATACAGTAATTAAATATAGAACTAAAGAGAAGTCGTAGCTTAATAATAACTTCGTAGGCTGCTGGATTTCTTGAGATATTTTTGAGGCATATTTTCTTAGCAGAAATAATGTAATAGTCCCCTGTGTGGATTTCCTCATATCTGATTTTGAAAGAAGCCTCATGTGTTCCTTCCAGTGCTACTGATAATGAGGTGTTATCAGTACATCTGAGTCAGGCAGACTAAGGCTTTGAGCAATTGTGTCTGTAACTAAGACTGAAGACCTAGCTTAAGTAAAAAATCACACTTATTCTGTACTGTTCCGGACTCTCAATATGGTTGCCCTGTGTA
>NW_010195202.1:22184-29040 GCF_000695765.1 Mesitornis unicolor
ATTTCTCCTGGGGTAGCAAAGTTCCTTTAGGTATATCTAAATAAACATTAGCTTTCTCGTGAATGCTTATAAAGAGATTTGGAGGAAAGCTAGTTATTCTGCAGCTCCTCAGATTATACCTGATTTCTCAGGGACCTGAGGAAAAATAGAGGAGAAATTAACTTCTTTACGCTGTTCACAATCACAGTGTAGATTATTCTCATTAAATATTTATCCATCATGAAGGAGGAAAAGACTTGAGTAATCAAACAGTTGGTGTTAATTTAAATGTCATAACCGCAATTAGAAAAAACATCCTTGCAGTCAAATTTTATTGTGGTTTCCCAATCTGTGTTCTGAAAATATCCTTCACTCAAGGATTTCCACTCTGTGGGAAGACGAGAGAGTACAATATGGGTTTGACTCAAGTTTCCTGACCTTTTTCCTCTTCCTTAAAATTCCATAAACTTTCTGTGACTCAGTGATCCCTTTATAAGATAGAATAGGTTAAATTGGGGTTGTCAATTGTTTCCAGTACAGGTGACAGCAGAGGGAGAAGTTGGTGTGTCTTTTTGATTGGTTATGTTTGTTGGTGGGGTTTTGTTTAACATGTGTTGTTTGTTTGTTTGTTTTTGTGGAGATGAAACTCATACAAAGTGCGGGTTTTTGATGTTATTACAGCATCAACTAATTTCATACTGTCTCAGATTATTTATCTGATACTATTTCTATTAGCATCATCAGAACACTTTAAGTAGTTAAAAATAGTTCTAATGTTAAAATATGTAATGTTTAATCAGATTAGCTTTGATGTATGATTAGCTTTTCTGTGTAATACACAGCAGAAGTTATTTACCAGTCATTGAAATATTATATAAAAATGAAAAGTACTGAATATATTAAAGCTAGGTGTGTGATTATTAACAGTCTTGCTATATGTATGGAGTACTTTTTTTTTTTATCATGGAGTAATCTAAGTTGGAAGGGACCTTTAGAGGTCATTTGATTGAATGACCTACCCAAAGAAAGCTAATTTAGATCAGGTTGTTCTGGGCCTTGCCCAATCAAGATTTTAATATCTCCAAGACTATCTCCAAGGCTTCCCATGGCCTTGCTGGGCAGCCTGTTCCAGTGTTCAAGCATCTTGGTGAGAATTTTCCTTGTTGTAATTTGTCTCTGTTGCTTCTCATCCTACCACTGTGCAAAAAGTCTGGCTCCCTGTTCTCCAGGCCCTCCCATTCAGTGGCTAAAACTGCAGTAAATTTTGCATCTTGAAGGTGAGCACATGCAGCTCTCAGAGGCCTTCTTTATACTCTCCAGCCTCCTAACCAACTTGGTCACCCTTTGCTGGGCTTACTCCAATGTTTTTCCTGTACTGGAGAGATCAAAACTGGACGCATCATTCCACATATAGTGTCATATGTGCAGAATAGAAAGGATGAATTGCCTCCCTGACCTTTCTTGCTACTCTTGCACTTTGTCCTTTGTAAAAGGACACACTGCTGACTCATGCTGAAATGGTTGTCCTCCAGGATAAACAGGTCTTTTGCTGCAAACCTGGTTTCTATCCAGTAGGACCTCAGCCTGCATTGTTGCATGAGGTTAAGCCCTTCTGGGCCAGGACTCTATGTTTGCCGTTACTGCGCTTCTTAAGGTACCTGTTACCCATTTATCCAGCCTGTCAAGCTCCCTCTGAATAGGAGCCTGCCCTTCCAGCATGCAAAGTGCTTGCGGCCAGCTTGCTGTCACCTGTGTACTTGCAGAGGATGTATTCTGCCTCATGATGCAGCTTATTAGTCAAGACATCAGATGCAAAGGCACCATTGGCTGCACTATCCACCCCTATTAACCAGCTGCCCATTGGACTGTGCACCTGTGATCACAACCCTTTGAACCTGGCAGTACAAGCAGTTTTTCCAGGCACCTGGTAGTCCACCCATCCAAACCAAATTTCATCATGTTAGTATGGGAAAAAAAAGTGTGTTGCTAACGTTGAGGCACCCCTTTCTCACCAAGACAGCCATCACAAAAGCCAATCAGGCTGGTCAAGCATGCTTTGCCACTGGTAAATGCATGCAGGCTATTTCCAGTCTCATCCTTCTCCTTTATGTGCCTGAATATGGCTTCCAGGAGGATTGTTGAGTAGTGAGGCTAGCCTGACTGGCCTGCAGTTCCCCTGATGATCCTCAGCCTTCTCTGTGGAGATGGACAATTTTTCCAGTCATCAGAAACCTTCCCTGATCACCCAGATCTTTGTAAGACCATAGGCAGTGGCCTTGCAGCAACATTGTCTGGCTTCCTCAGCACTGTTGGAGGCGTCCCATCTTGTCCTATGCCAAATTTACTTAATTGGTTTATACTTTGATCTTCTACTGTGGGTAATTCTTCAGTCTCCTAGATCCTGGCACAGGCTCAGAAGGCCTGGGAGGACTGTGGCTGTCCTTACTAGCAGAAACTGAGGCAAAGAAGGCATCTATTACCTCAACTTTTCCTGTGTCCTTTGCTGCTATGTTCCCTACCACTTTGAGGGGTAGCCCCATGTTTTCCTTTCACTTCCTTTTGCTGATCGTATAATTTCTTTATTATGCTTCACAGTTCTTACCAGTAGCAACTCCAAGAAAGCATTGGCTTTTGTAATTCACCTGAGCTCAGTCAGGATTTGCCCATTATCTATACTGATCTTATGTTGTGCTTTTTCGACTTCCTAGGTATCACACTGAATTTCTCCTGTGCTTTGAGGAAGTTGCCATTTATGATTAATCAGCTTTCCTGAGCTCCTTTACCCTCCAGGGGAGTGTCCCATTATCCCCTGCCAAGCAGATCCCTGAATAAATTTAAACCTGCTCTTCCAAATTCTAAGTTTGGGGTTTTTTGGGTTTTTTATGAGGTTTTTTGAGTAATATGTCCAACTGGGTGTCTCCTCTGCTCAGTTTGTCAGCCACCTTTGCACCTGTATAAAAAAAACCTAGTTCTTCATGCTTGTCAGAAATCTCTTGAAATTTTTATGCTTCGCTGTTTTACCCTTTCAGAAGATGTTGAGTGGTTTGTATCCCCTCTGAGAACCACCCTTGTGACTGTGAGGCTTCCCCCAGTTTTTTAAAGGAGTCTTCATTTCCTCCTCTTGATCAGTTAGTCTTTGTCAGACATGCATCACTGCACCCACCCTGGTCTTGGCCCATTAGCTCTGGACTGGTTGGTCACCCGCTCCAGTGCAAAGCTCCATGATTTCAAACTGCCCTTCTCCATAGATCACAGCCTCTCCTCATCATTTGTCCTGAGGAGCCTGTATGGGCTCCCTGCGATTTGTTTTCCACCCTGTATGAGTTTGTGTACAGATACTTGAGTTACTCCCCACAGGATCCCCTTACAGGGGAAGTTCCTTGTGCATTATGCTATCTCTTGAGCACTTTCTCACTTTCTCCTGTCCCTCCTCTAAGTCTCAGAAATTTTGTCCACCATCTCCAGATATTTCAAGCCTTTTTCAGTAGATTAGCAAGCCACTCTGCAAGGCTGGGTCTTGCCCCACTTTATTAAATATACCATGGCATAGAAATATTTTGCTGTATGTGTTTAATGTATACATACAAAATATCTATGCAATTATTTCATGTATGCCTGTTCTTAAATACTGTATGCAAGAGAACACTTTGCATATATTGTTATGCATTTGTGCACAGCAAGAGAAAGAGGAAAATGTAAAAAAACTTCTTAAAGTACTAAATAATTGTCATTTTGTTTGGGAGAATTGTCTTCAGCTTTTTATCTCCTACATGCCTTACTGGCACTCTCTCAGTCTGTTTTTTCAAATGGTACAATGTGGTTTTGTTTTTGTTTTTTTAAATATCATTGAAGTGTGAAACAGAAAGCAGTCATACATATGCCTGGCCAATTTGATGGTGATGGTTTATTCTTTTTTGTGAAGAAGGTGTTGTAATGTTTTGGAAAGGCTGGTCCTGTATAGGGTTTCAAAACACAGAAGTTAAAGAGATACAACAACTTTCAATTTCTTTTCTTCCAGAACTCTAATCATACACAAAATACATTTAAAAAATCATCAGCATATAGTATTGTAAACACGTTTGAACTGTAGAACTGAATTGTACTATCAAAAAAGACATCTTTAAATACTCCCACAGATTTCTTTTGTTTAAAAGCTGTTTTTCTTTGGGGAAAAAAATCAGGTATCTGAATATTTTAAGGAATATGTATCTATTATTTAATGTTACTAAGATGCCAGTATTTTAGGGGAAGGAGGATGCCACAGAGGTTATCCAAGTGGTTTTGTTTGATAGTATATTCTTATGATAAATCTCTTGGACATTGCTGTTTGTATCCCATTGTTTATGCTATTTTGTTTTCTTAAATCAATAATTGTCATTGTAGGTGGGAGAGGTGAAGAAATATGCATGAGAACAGTTCTTCACAAGTTTTCTTCGTCTGTCCTATCCCTATTAGAGAAATTTACTTTCCATACTGCAGGAAATGCTTTCAGTTGCGTTTTTCCTTGGAGGAAGACAGGATTAAACAGAATATTTTTGTTCCATAATTTGAAGCTTTTGTGATCTAGTGTTGTATGCCTTATATGTCTTATATGTCTTATACGTCGTATGTCTTCAGGCATTGGAATGGACTGCCCAGAGAGCTGGTGGAGTCACCATCCCTGAAGTTGTTTAAGGAAAGGCTGGATGTGGCACTTAGTGCCTTGGTATAGCAGATGTGGTAGTATTAGGTCATAGGCTGGACTTGATGATCTCAGAGGTCTTTTCCAGCCTCAATGATTCTGTGATTCTGTGATACGCTTTTAAGTGGGTAGTTGACTGTATTAGAGAGGATGCAGCATACTTTATAGCATCTCAAATGTTAGCAGACCTCATGTTTAGACAAATGAATGAAGTATCAGTACTTTATTACCTGTAACTGGATCTTAAACACCTGTATTGTGGATATATAACTTTGAGTGTCTGAGCGTAGAGTTGAAACACAGCCTTTAAGTACACCCTGTTTTTTGTTTGTTTATTTAGTTTGGGTCTTTTGTTTGTTCGTTTGTTTTGCTGTTGTTTTTTTCCAAATAATATCCACTGAATTTGTTACAGAAACTTGGGAAAATTCTGCTGACAGAGAATGCAGTGGTGTATGGATGCCTAACATTTTTGTCCATCTTTTTTGTGCCATGTGACATCAGATTATGTCCTCAGCAAGCCATGTAGAAAAACAGCTCACATGGTCGTCATTGAGGGCAGAATTTGATAAGCTTTCAAATGCAGAAATTGAATAAGGACATGAAATGTCAGTATAGGCTAGCAAGACTGTCTTGTGGGGATAAACAGAAGTGATACATAAAATGTAATTCAGCACCGGCTTTGTCAATGACTGAAGAAGCATAGATAAGGACACCTTTATCCTGATTAAAGTCAGCAGACATTTGCCATTGACCTTCATAATGCCTCTGGATTTTACCTACTTTATTTGACTGAACTGGAAGTTGGCCAAGTCTGTGCCGGTGATTCTTTTCATCTGTAGAAATTTAGTCTGTTCTGGGTAAAAGCTTTGTTACTGTTCCCTTCATCAGGGTGAAATATGCAGACATTACTTAATAGCTTTAAAAAGTTTTCCTCATTTGTGATGTTTCACCTGATTTGAGCAGGGTAGGATCAAACATTTGTAGTACATTTAGTAGCCTCTGAGGATGCAAAATATGAATATGAAAGAGGTTTCAATTTTTTCCATGCATGATATATCGGATTAATTGTTTCTGGTTCAGGATTAATGGGGCTTCATGGATAGAGTGGATAAGTAGTTAGTGATCTTTGTAGGAAAGGAAGGGAAAGTATTTTATTCTGAAATGTTTCAACAGTGCTGACTCTTTTAAATCAATTTTCTAGGTTTAATACAGTGCTGTTTTGAGCTGTCATATTTCTTATATATTGCAGCACTGTAAACCCTCACAGCCTGGACCTTCCTTTAGAAGATTGGGTATATACGCTTGGGTATGTGAATGTAGCAATCAGGAAATAGCACAAAGTGAAATGGCTGTTACTGCATGTTCTTCAGCATGACAATGTACTGCAGATCACAGGGATTTATTACAAGAGGGTTTATTTTTAGTTGTTTTTTTGTTGTTTTTTCTTCTCCAGTTGATCCCCACTGCAGTTTTTTTCTTATACCATTGCATTGTCAGAAACAGTACATCCATTAATAACTACCCTTCATTCAGCAAATACTTCCTTGGCATAGAGTAAAATACAGCATTACATTTTACTTCATACTTTTTCTGTTTCCCCTCATCCCAAAAAACAAGCTGACCTCTACCAACTACTCTTAGGTTCAAAATCAGAGGCTTTACAAAGATGAAAGCTGCCAAGTATATTTGCTAGCAATTCATTTGTACACTTTTCAATTTACAGAACTGGCCCTCAGTCTCAGTTTTTAATTTGGTACTTTAGACGAAATCCTATTTGGGGAAGTCAATGAGAGGTTAACCAAAGCGTAGGCAGCTGCAGTGGTTAGTATTCAACAGCTTTGATTGCATGCCAAACTTATATCTAGGTTCAGTTTTTCTGTTTTACTCATTCCTCATTCTCCAGCCTTATGCCATATCGCATGACACTATTCTATAAAGCTTTGATACTGAGAGGGTAGAATTAGTATGCTTAACAGAGCACGGCTTGTTACCTTATAGTATAGTTCTTAAAAAGTCGGAAATATCAAATGAAGAAAATATATACAGCAAAAATAGATATTTACCACAGAATTTCTGATTAATTTCCAGCTGCTATGCCTGTTGCTCTGACACCCTTCACTGCTGCTGATTCAAATCAAGCTGATGATTAAATCCTGAGCAGTTTCCTTGCTCAGGAAACTGGCTGCTGCTGACCTG
>NW_010195203.1:0-4979 GCF_000695765.1 Mesitornis unicolor
GCCCTCCTCCGGACCCACTCCAACAGGTCCATGCCTTTCCTATGACCCTTTCCTGAGGTTTCCAGAGCTGGACACAGTATTCCAGATGATGTTTCGTGAGGGCAGAATAAAAGAGACAGAATCATCTACCTTGACCTGCTGGCCAGGCTTCCTTTGATGCAGCAAAGGATATGGTTGGCTTTCTGGTCTGTGAGCACACATTGCTGGCTCATGTCCAGCTTTTCATCCACTAAGTCCTTTTCTGCAGGGCCGCTCTCAGTCCCCTCATCCTGTATTAATACCTGGTGTTGCCCCAACTCAGGTCATGACTTTGCACTTGGCCTTGTTGAATCTCATGAGGTTCACATGGGTCCACTTCTCTATTTATAATATGAAAGGTTTCTGCAAGCCGCAAAGGTAGACTTGTCCAGCATTAAGTAATATTGAGCTTGTAGCTGAGGCATACAGTGTTTGAATATAGCATTCTGTAAAAGCTAGTTAAAGTTTGTATTTATAGCAAATACCTTGGAGAACTTCATTGTTGCAGAGAGAGACAAAAAAAAATAAACTCAGGCAGTGCCTATTTTTTTCCCATTTCTTTGCTTTTCAACCTGTGTTTTTCAATGGATCTTAATTTTTCTGTATTTCTTTGTCCCACTGGAATTCATTAACTCTAGTTCTAGAGCATAAAGGGGACAATTTAGCTGTAGCAATGTTTGTGTTATTTTTGTTTTTAACTGAGATGTCCAATCAACACTTACAGACTGTGTATGCATTAGTTTACTCTGCATGCTGCCTAGGAAGTATAGTCTAATGATGGTTTTGATAGAGTAAACATTTGCAAACAAGGTTTTTATTTTATGTATCTTCAGTGCTGTATGAACAAAACAAATTAATCACCCTAGCACCTCTTTTCTTGTTAAATTAGCGTGTTCTGAATTTTATTTAATTCTCTTTCACTCTTTCTATTTATATGTCTGCTATTCAGGCTGTTCATAGCCACATACACATTTATCAGTAAAGTGGATTATTTTTTCATGGTATTTTAGCTTTAAAGCACTTTTATCTAAAAAAAAGTTTCATCTAAACATGTTGTGATGGCATTGTCCCTTTAAGTGTAAGCAATTATATTTATGAATCTTGTACATAGCAAAGATTATAAGACAGTTCTCAACAGGAATGTCATAGATTTAGTTATAAAAATATTACAAAAAAGTACCCATTTTGTTAGATGAAACCGTTTCAAACTTCTTTCATTACTTGAAGACATAAGATTGTCTTTACAGGTCTTTTGAAGTTAGGGGTTTTTTAGATGGTTGAAAAAATTCTTCCAATATTTGAAAAGATCAACTGAAAGAGATGACTGGTCACAGAACTTCAGGGCAAACCCCAAGAGGGTTTTGATCCACAGTCCCTTAAGGTGCTGTACATTTGTGTTTTCATTCATATCAGTGCCTTCAAATACTTGCTAAGTTTGAAAAATATATATATCTTTGGTTTATTTCACACTAAAGGTCTCATTCAGAGAGGCACTGTAAAACAGTATATCCCCTTTATGTTGCTCTTCTTGGGAGTCAAGAAATAGTATGGCCTAATGAGGTACTACATAGGTTATCAACAGGATTTTATGATGGACTTCAATAGCTTCACATCAAAAGCAAAGTTAAAAGACTTATAAGGAAAAAAAAATTAAGTGAGGAGTTAGTGCCCCATGATACCATTTCTCAGGAAGAGAAAGTTCAATAATAATGCTACCAAAAAAATACAGATTAACAAAAGCAAATTCATAATGAGGTGCTGGGTTTTTTCTGATTCATTTATGATTACTGAATAAATAATTTCATTAATTAAATATTTAGATATTTCTGTAATCTTCAGAACTAACAAGTACTTTTAAGAAACTTCAAAATAATTTATTTGAAGTATTATAAGTGACAATTTTCAGGAGCTAAGGAAAACAGTAATATTTCTGAAAAGCAGTAAACACTTTTCATGATTTACAACACTTGAAATGTGAACATGCTACATTGATAGTACAAAAACTGATTACATGAGATATGTATTGTTTATTGTCACTCTGCATATTCCCCATGGTTGTTTTTTATTTATGTTGAATGCTCATATCATTATTTGTGCTTATTTTATACATCAGAATATAGTTTCTTGCTGCTTTTAATGAGTGTTTAATTGTGTGTCCTTAGGTGACAAATCACCTTAAGACTGAGCTTAGTTTGGTAGTATGACTTCTACCTTGATCTTTCCTTTTAAAATGGATATGTGGTTCTGTACAGGAAGAAGTAACAAGGGTGAAAAACTTAAAAACTTCCTCTTAATGATAAACAAAATTGAACCTAATCACTCATAGCTTTTAGACCTAATACTTTATGAACTCTTACATTGTTAAATATAGATTGAGGTAATTTGATTTACAATTAAATGCCTGAGACAATATAATGAGATTTGATTTGTTAATGTGTAACTTTTCACCATATCCCTGTTTTCTCTTGCCTGGTACTGTTAGTATTATAATAATGATTAATAAATAATAACTAACAACTCCACAGAATAAGAAAATATTATTGTAATGGTACTCTATTTTAGAATTTTCTTGTTTCTTTCTCCATGGACAACGTGCAAATGAAGGAAATAGAATTATATAACCACAATAAGGTTATTCAGACATTTTGTGGACTATCAGATAATGCTGATATACTTAAGAAATCAGAAATAAGAACTGGAAATTTTGCACTGGAATATGTCTGATTTTAGAGGTCAAGAAAAAATTGAATTCTGAGTACATAGTTTAGGCCAGATCTGATATTTAATTCTGTTCAGATGCTGCATCTGAAAATATAGCTACAATAAAGCTACAGAGTGGTTCAGTAAAAAGTGTTGTTGCATTCTGTCAGGATACCAGTAGGACCGTGTCTCCCCTGATATATCTCTGCAGTTTAGCTATAGGAAAAACTGAGGTACAGCATAAACACATGAAAAACTTACAGTACTGAGATCAGATCAAAGCTCTGTCTTGCACAATATTGTGTTTGATCAATTATGAATACCTACGGAACAGTATGAAAACTGGGCAAGTATGTATTGATAGCTCCCAGCCTACTTCCACATAGGTGTCTGAATCTACTTCTAAATCCACTGCAATCCATTTTTCCCTGAATAGGTCTAATTTATTCACCGTTTAATTATTTGAGTGAGAAGATTCACCCTTTTGTTTTGTTTTGAGTCTGTCACCCCCTAGCTTCATTGAATATTCCTTAGTCTTTGTATTAGAAGAGAGAATGAATTAGTTGTTGCCAGATTACTTTTTCCATTCTACATGTGAATTTTCAGATACCTGTTAAGCAAAGCAGACTCCAGACCTAGATTTTCCAGGCTGATGAGTTCTGGCAACCCTATTGTTTTTCTGATGCATTTTGGTGTCAGGGGATATGTGGTGTCTAAATTGCAAATAGCACGTGATAGTGGCTGAGGCCATAAAAGCTAACTTAACAATGTTGAACAAATCAGACATTCTGATTTGGATCAGTTCCTTCCCAAGACAGGAAGGACCTTGTTTTGACCTTGTTTGCATTCACATCTAATAAGGATTAAAGGAAATTACTAAAATTATTTATTTCCTGTGAAAGATTTTATTTTGGAAGAAAAATGTGCTGCTAGGAACCAAAAAACCCAACCAGATTTGGCAAAGTTTCTGACTCGTTCCAGACATAAAGAAAAAAATATAATGCAGAGGGTCATCTCCATTCCTTAACTGTACAGCATCACTACAATCCAGATGCACAGACCAGGCACTGCAGTATTTATTGTAAAGAAGAACTATGACAGGATCACTCAAAATCTGTGCGGAATTTTGAGTAAGCAGTTATATTACAAAGAATTATTGGAATTTTATATGTATATATAAATAAATTTGTGTATATTTGTATCCATAGACAAAATTTATATAAAACTATAACTTGAGTGTTAAATCTATTTTGTGATTGCACTCAGCAATTCACATTTTACTTGCAAAAAGAAACATTTCTCACCTACTTGTAAAGAAGGCATTTTAGTATTTTGTTTTATAATGTGCTGGCTTGGAAACTTGATATCATCTCAGGAGAACACACATAGTATCATGCTTCATCACTTTTTGAAATTTACCACTTCCTTGGCTCTCATAAAGCTTTTCAGAACAATGTTTTACATTTCCTCTACATGGTAATTGTTTTAAATCCAATTATGTATTTAATGAATAATATAATTCACTGTTATAAGTATACTTGTATTTCCAGATCAAGATATTATGTGATGATATTTAGGAATGTGTATCATAAATTGCATTCAGAGTAAATGGCAATACTAAAATAGGAAATTTAATCAATTTTATATTTTGTATGTATTTAAATTTTAAGCAAAGTTCATTAGAGCTGTTTCATGTCTGTGTTTATCTTAGTGAATAAGAAAGCTAGATTAGTAGTACATGTCAGAATGTGTTTGGATTCTGTTTCAGTGCAACTGTACATTTCAGAAGAAACCGCTCCTGAGGTGATGTGGGTTAGGTTATGTTGCTGATCTCATAGCTGTCTCTGTAGATATCACTACTTATAAATCAGTCTGTAGTAAGAAGAGTAAGTTGGAGAGGTTAGAAATCCAGATAAAACTGTGACAGAGGTGATAGATAATATGAAATTACTACAATCTGAAGATTTTGTATGAACAGCAATGCCTTCCATTTGAAATATATGCCTGCATTTATGGCCCCTAGGGGATATGTACCATATGCTAGATACACAGAGTGTTTTCTAATTATTATCTGATAATTTTGATAATCTCATAATAGAAAATTATGAGATGAAAGTACTCCTAAATCTCATAGATCACATTCTTAAATAAGTTTCCACTTACAGTAAAAGACTTTTAGGTTTATTTTTTAAATCTGAGTTCATCAACAAGAGGGAAAGAATCCAAATATCCTATCACACACAGAATCACACACAGAATCG
>NW_010195204.1:0-771 GCF_000695765.1 Mesitornis unicolor
TGCCCCAGCACCCACGGGTGCTGCGGTGCTCAGGGTGGCCACACGGTGAGGCCGGTGCCCCAAAAGCGCCGCCCGAGAGGCCTTTCTCGGGTTGTCTCGACGTGATGGGTTATCCCGACACAGTGGATTATCTCCATGGGCCGGATTATCCCAGCACGGCAGATTATCTCGACACGCTGACCCTAGCGTGATGGATTAGCTCGGGGTGATGGATTAACTCGATGTGGTGGATTATCTTGGTGTGGTGGATTATCTCAGTGTGGTGGATTATCTCAATATGATGGATTAGCTCGGGGTGATGGATTAACTCGATGTGGTGGATTAACTCGATGTGGTGGATTAACTCGATGTGGTGGATTATCTTGGTGTGGTGGATTATCTCACATGATGGATTATCTCAATGTGATGGATTATCTCACATGATGGATTATCTCACATGATGGATTATCTCACATGACGAATTATCTCGGTGTTATGGATTATCTCGCTGTGCTGGATTAGCCCAAAGTCACGGAGTCACAGAATCGTTCAGGTTGCAAGAGACCCCCAAGATCACCCAGTCCAGCGCCAACCCAACCCCCCTCATGGCCATAAACCATGGCCCCGAGTGCTGGATTATGGCGACATGATGGATTATTTTAATGTGCTGGATTACCCCAACAAGATGAGTTCTCTTAACCAGCTGGATTATCTCACCACAACCATCTCGACGTCCTGGATTATCTCACTGTGACCAATAATCTCCACACGACCCCCACGCCCCCACCCCCC
>NW_010195205.1:0-25332 GCF_000695765.1 Mesitornis unicolor
GCGAAGGCGGCTGCTTGCAGAGGTCCGCCCTAGAGGAGGGTGGCGGGAGCTCCTCCTCAGGTCTGTCCGTGCGCAGTTCCTAAAAATAACTCGTCTGTCCCCAAAACGCTCCAGGCCCGAGCGTAACAAATAGCTTTACTATATCTAGAAATAAACTGTCGGTAGAGAGAGAAACCCATGCAAGATTTATAAATCTCATGCATATGAATTTGCTTTTGAACGTCATATTAAGGCTTTCTAGTGCAGCAAATGTATCTGTCTAGTGAGCAGAAGGCCAGAGCTTCTAAGAAACTGATAATAAACATCACAAGCGTGGGTTTTATTCCAACTTCGGCGGCACTATTCATGTGAACTAAGTTACACGAGTCTTCTAATGTTTGCAAAAAAAGAGTCCATAATAAAGTGCTTTAAAACAGATGTGGGAGCAGGTGATGAAAAAGGCTCAAGAAAAATGTTCTTTTGTTGAGTACTTTGAATGTAGGGGTCTGGTAGTGTTTCATACACTCAGGAACTAGATAATTGCCTTCTAAAACTGAGTATCATCCCATAATTAAAAGCAATCCTCACAAACCAGTCCAAACTACTGCAGCGCAACTTCTCTCTAGAGATCATTTGGTGGTGAGAAAAAGAATGCTTATGAAAAGGTATCATAGTGCAGTTTCCTTTGTCAGATAATATTAATGCTCTGTTGTGTGAGAAAGAATAGAGGAAAGAACAGAAAATGCATCCAGGAGAACAAGATCAAATTCCTGGAGCAAAAAGCCTCATTACATCCACATACAAAATAGATTTGTTTTTATTTTCTCCAGATGTAAGTAAACCTTTTTCTTTTTTTCAGATGTAAATAAAGGAAATAGAACAAGGTAGAAAATCAATGTAGACACAATCTACAGGGGTATCTTATCTTTAAATAAATTCCCGGGTTTATTAGCACATAAGTGGTTTCAGCAGATTACTATAAAAAAGCTGTCTTGCTGGAAAGCGATGCTGACTTCTGTCTGTCATGCCTTCTGTGTACAGGCAGTAAAACTGACTGACATGTCAGTTATTTCAGGCTGAACAGAAGGAGGAGGTAAAATCACGTTTGGATTAAGGTTGCCGGAGACAATGGAAATCAATGCTCACAAGCACAGGCTGCTTGCAAATCCCAGCAGGTTGAGGCTTTCCTGGGTATCTGGCTGCAAATGCATCTACTGAGATGTGGGGCTGTGTAGAAGACTGTCTTGAAAACTGTGAGATATGTTGGTTTGATTCGTGTTAGAAAAAAACAATGTTGAGATCATGAGGAAGGAGTGACCAGTGACCTTCGAGGTTATCTTGCTTTGGGGTTATCTCGTTTGTCTTTACAAGAAAACCAGATAGGGAGGAAGTGAAACACAATGTAAAGAGTTGCTTGAGAACTTGTTTCAGAAATCGATAACACCGGTCCTGCTGTTTTAAAAACAAAACAACCAAGAAGTAATTGAATCTGCGCAAGAAGATAAGGACGACCACCGACAGAAGATACTACACAAGTGCAAAATAGGAGGAAAACTAATTATAATATGAAGCGGGGATAGGTTATGCATATGTATAGGCGTATTGAGAAATTTAATTAATATGTATTAGTTAAAGAAATATAAACCCAGAAAAAAAACTATACAGCATGCGGAGGTGGAGCGCAGACTCCCCACGTACCCAGTGCTGTTTGCTTGCATTTACTCTTTTAATAAATTATAACCTTTAATTACAAAATTCTATTTGAAATTAAATCATTTATCACAAAAACCATTAGCAAAAAACCTTCCTGTTCTTGTAGTTTTGTACTGTTTTTAACAAAAGCAGATTCTATGTCCATTCTTTGTAAGTACACAGGATTATGCTGAGGAATATGCCTGATTTGTACTTTTCAATCCTCCTTTGAATAGAAATGATCCATATATCAGTTAGGACTTATTGGTTAAAAGGGTACTTTCTGCATGGGTGATTTTTCATCTTAAGTTGAGTGTATTACTATACTGAACACTGATGCAAATACAGGCTGTCTTCCAGCGAGAAAGAGAGCTCAAGCTTTGAAAAGGGCTACAGAGGAGGCAGCCTGTATGAAGTTCATGTGCTGAATATGCCTGACAGCGTAACTGTGAGCACTGTTTTTTAACAGATGGCACAGCAGAGCATAAAACACCAACTGGAAGCTCAGTTCTGGCAGACTATTTCTCCAAGAATCCTCTGCCGTGGTGTAGAGTTGGAAGATGCGTCTTCTCACTGACAGTAAGCTGCAGCGAGTAACGACTCTATTCCATCATTTTTGTTTTCCTTTCTCTCATCTGGATCTGTGATTACTGATTTTCTTATATGAGAAGTTCTCTACCTTCCAAAACTTCAGCTACCAGTACTGAATGAAATGAAAAAGCCAATCTGACTGAGAAAATACTGTCAGAGCTACCTAAAGTGTCACATTTCACTGTAATCTGATACACATAACTTATTAAAATCTGAAAGTTTAACCATCAGTGATAGTTACCAAGTTATTTTAATAGCATTGATTTAATTTGGAAAGTGTTTGTTTTATTTCAGCATATTTGAGAAGAAAATGCATCTTTTTCATTTAACTTTGTATGCTTCCCCTTTTTACATAGCTTCATAAAAATACTTTTACAGACCTGTTTTAACTATGTTGCTGATTATATCTGCAAGAAAAATGCCTTTTGACACATATTTTCAATTTCACAAAGAAACTACAATACCTTGTATGTTGTTATACCAAAACCAAATTGCACCATAGTATCCATTGCCATTACCTTTTATCATTTTTGGTAAGACTTTACTCAAGCCTTTTATTTCACAGGCAGTGTCCTCTCTGAAAGCAAAAACCATGTGCTTCTTTCAGCTTGTGTTATTAGGTCCCCTTATAAAAATATTAGATGTCTTAATTGCAGTGTAAACTTAAGTGTGTGTAGTAGCTTTACAGAGGAGATACCTTAGTTGGTGAAACCTACAACAGCACGAACACCTTCAATGCCATTGGCAACACCCGACTGATTTCTGAAATAATTATGAGTTGCCTGTAATTACAAAGGTGGCAGTTGTTTTGCAGATAATGTCAGTCTTATATTTGCATTTTTTCCCTTTGGGAATATTTCTGAGCATAATTTGTCATAGTTGGGGTAAACCACTCTGACTTTATCAGACTTACTTGGGAAAGATAGATAGTACAAAATCTCAGTCAAATAATGTACAGTTTTAAAAGAGCAAATGATTTCTTGAAACTGTATAGATGTCCTTAAAAACATAAAATCAGAACAGGGGAAAAAAACCCAAAAAACCCTACAACAAAAACCTCCACTTAAAATGAAGTTAGTAATATAGTCTCAATACTGGCAGTAAAGAGAGATGCTGAGAATGAAGTATGTGTATTTGTGCTTCTAACATGACTGATACAAATATCCAGTCTAGATGGAGAGACAGTAAATACTGTTCTACCAAGTGGCAATCACAAGTAACATAAACCTATCAATCAAAAATACAGTAGGTGTATTTATCTGGGGAGGGATCAATACTTCAAGTTGCTTAAACTGTGATAATTCAGTAAGCACATGTTAAGAAAAATCAATGTAGTAAAAAGGTGAGGCCTGCTCCAAAAAGAAAGATGACTATTCAGGTTCTGAAGATGAAGAATAAAGATGAAGAGCAAAGCGTATGAACATGGAGAGAAAAGAACAAATAATTCAGAAAGTACCTTGACCCAGAGGGACTTCTCTGAATATGTTTTGCACACTCACTCACTGCTGAGAGCCTCTGTGCTTTTCTTTTTAAAAGTTCCATTCTCCATGTTGAAGAGGAATTGTCTATAAATGTCATTCCCCCTCAGGATAAGCAGTTCTGAATCCTTGGCCATGTTGCGTTATCTTTTTCATACATACACAGTGACACACACAGCAGTGCTGAATGCCATCCCTGTGTGATCCTGATCGATCCCCTCACTGATGAGCAGCATCCTGGGTGCACGCTGAGAGCCACAAGCAGCATTGCTGCTCCACCATTCATCCACCCCTTGCTCTCTTTTTTTCACTCTCTCTCTTTTCACTTGCAGGAGCAAAGGCTCCGTTCAGGCTCTAAATACTCTGCTCAATGTTTCTTCTCCTGCTCACCCTGGAATGAACATCCCTCAAACCGTTTACTAAAAAGGAACACCGAGGTAAAAGCATGAGCAAAAATGAGGGCAGAACAGAATGATGCACTACTACATCTGCTGCACTACTTACCTGGGGGCAGAAATGCAGCATGTAACAGCAAGACTCCCCGGGACTGGAAGATAAGGAAATTTCCTTTCGTTGACACATTAGAACAAAAGAATTGGCATCCCATGGAAACTGCATAGAAAAAGTAAAGAAGAACAGACAAATGGTGGTGTAGCTCCTTTCAGCGTTCATCCACAGTCTCACTCTTCAGCCCAGTATGGGAGCCCTGAGATCCTCCCTGCTCCAGGAGGTTTGGCTGCTGGGGCTCAGGGCCAGTGTGGAGCTGGTGGCAGCCCCTTTCTTCTCGGGAGAGGCCCCAGAGGGGTCATACACATACACATACATTTTTGGGTCCTCAGCTTCTACAAATGCGAGGTCAGGGCTTTGTGAAGCATTTGTCCACATTCCAGCTGGTAGTCTGCAGGGTTCATTTAAAGGATTAGTCCTCCCAGTTGGCAACCAAGGTGAAATCAGGTGAGGGTAGTGAGGGAATAAATGCATTGCAAAAGCTATCCACATTGTTTTGTATATATTTTAACAGCAAGAAATGAGCAAGAGAAATTAAAACTCACTGATGAGAAGAAATGTGCTATGAATAGCATTTCTGAAGCTTGCATGGACAATTTGAACAGCTGGAATATAAAAATAATATGCTATAATTTACTTAACAAGCATAAAGATAGTGAAAAACTACACATGGGACCCTATAACTTGTTTTGAAGATAATGTAACTTGTATAAAAATTATTAACAACTGAAACACAGAGAATCTTGAAGACATAATTTTAAATGGTAAAACTCAAGAATGGGACATTGCTGGGGTTCAATAAAAGACCACCACAAACCAGAAAATTAGTTTAAATTTCTTCATAGAAACTTGTCTGTATTCTGCCTATACAGTTGAGGAGAAGGGGAGGAAATGGTGTGACAGTCCATTTAGAAAGTCTGTGTTGGAGGACCTGGAGGCCAGCTATGAAGTATCAGCTGAATTTCAGTAATGACTCATCTTTCATTTCTTAAACAGTAGAGCACACAGCATGAGGCAATCCTGCTTTGGACTTAGTGCTTAGAAAGAATCATGGCATTTGAGATGGTTTCCTAGGTGCCAGGGACATAAATATGGCAGAACAACAGCCTTGCCAATTAGTAGAATCATAGAATGGTTTAAATTGGAAGGGACCTTTAAAGGTGACCCAGTCTTCCCCACCACTGCAATGAGCAGGGACATCTTCAACTAGACCAGGTTGCTCAGAGCTCCCTCCAACCTGACCGTGAATGTTTCCAAGGATGGGGCATCTACCACTGTTCTGGGCAACCTGTTCCATTCAGTGTTTCACTACCCTCATTGTAAAACATTTCTTATATCTAGTCTAAATTTACCCTCTTTAATTTAAATCCGTTACCTTTTATCTATCACAAGAAGCCCTGCTGAAAAGTGTGTCCCCATCTGTCTTACAAGCCCCGTTTACGTGTTGAAAGGCTGCAGTAAGGTCTCTCCAGAGCCTTCTGTTCTCCAGGCTGAACAACCTTAACTCTCTCAGCCTTTCCTCACAGTAGAGATGTTTCATCCCTCTGATCACAGTACTAGCTAATGAGCTGATTGCACAAAGGAAGAAAACTTTTTGCTCACAGAGAGAAGTGGAAATCATAATTGGGACTCCTCTAAGAAGAGCCTGTAAGGCTAGAAAAAACACAATTCCATCATTTAAAAAAGACAAAGAGGTAACTTTTGCTAAATGCCCTACCTGGATGAGTAGGAGCAGAAATTAAGTTTAAAAGAAGAGAGGGAAGGCAGGCGAAGCAGACAGCAATTCATAGTCATTTAAGATAATGATAGGCAGAATAAGAGTAGGGCAGTCAAGCAGTAGAGGGTAAACACCCTGCTTATAAAGTTAATAGGTTTTAAAATGTCGTAGTTACAATAACTCCCTCCCCTAAAAGTCTGTTTACTAGAGATATGCTGTAACAGTGTTCAGAATGAAAGCATAAAAAAAAAGCAGAAGTGCTCATTTTAAACACATGCTAGCAGACTAGGGAAATTCCAGAGGAAGGCAGAACTAGTAAGATTATGTCAAAATGTTAGAAGTGAAAAAGGGACCCAGGCAATCATAAACTACCTAGATTAATATCAGTCCTTGGCAAACCTTGTTTAAACAATCATGCCAATGTTTTCAAATACAGAAGCAGGCAGGTTCAAGTGCAGACCCAGCAGATCTGTATTTACTTCTTGGGGTGTATAAAGGATGAACCTTCCCACCAGAGTAACTTGGTGCTGCACGATGCAGCAGAAGATGGAGAAGTCAGTGGCACTGTAGGTTCCCTCAGGCTCCGCTCTGGGTGAGAGTGATGTGCAAGATGTGATCCCCAGTGAGATCTTGCAGTGTCCTGACTGCAGGTCAGTCACTGCAGTAATAATAAAAGAAAGGGTTTGTACCAGTAAATTTTCCAAGAGGTCCTGTAGTGGGAAGGGGGACATGGAAAGTAAGCATGGATGCTAACAGAGTTCCTCAGGGACATCCTAAAACTCATCCATTTCAGTGCTACTGAGCTGTAGTTAAGCAGTGGTAATTGCATGGGTGAGGAAAGGAATGAGCTTCTGTGAGCAAAACCAGTCTGCTTTGAATCACGGAAAGCTTACTTAATCAACTCTGCATCTTTATCCAAATCATCATCAGCTTAGTAGCAACCAGCCAGTGCCCAGACCAACTCCCTGGTAATGATAATTGCCTGTTGTGCAGAGGCTGGTATGGCCTTGACCTTGACTTACCTTTCCCACCCTCACAGTGGCATTCATACCTTCAGCTGTGGGGAGGGGCAGACGATGACATGAAGAAAAAGTAACGACGCAAAAGAACGACTAACAATTAAATGAAGCATTTGAATATTATGTGTGCCAGTCAACAAAGTCTAATGGAAATTACAGGATTGGGAAAATGGAAAAATCACAGGAAAAATTACAGATTACAGGCTTGGCTGTTAGAAGATAAAGTCATAGGAGCTTGACTTAGCACCACATGTTAAAGATCAGAAAGGAATTACTTTATAATGCAATAAAGCCCAGATTCAGTGTGTTAAGAGCTGGATGAGTAGTTCAAAGCATCTGTCAGTGAGACGATCATCTTTGGAAACTGATGTTTCCTTTGAGGCTTCTTGAGTTTCCTAAATGGCCTGGAAAGTAAATGTAAAATCAGTGATAACCAAACTTGAAATGCTGTGGCACTGTCCCTGCAATAAGCAGTGATAAGAATGAGGCAGCCATCATGAGCTGTATGAAGAACTACCTCCTGAAAAGTGGGAACATTGTAAAGTATGTCAGAGTGATAACTCTTAGGCATCATAAAAAATATGAGTGTCAAAACCTAACAAGTATCTCAATGTACAACTGCAGCAACTGGGCTGAGGTAATTTCTGAAGTTGAAGTAAGGAAGTAGTGGAAAGATGATTTTATTTCAGTGTATAGCATTGATAAAACTGCTATTGAAATTTGGCACATAGATTAAAAATAGGGCAGAGAGCAGGAGAGGGCTCACTTTGGTCAGATTCAAAATGAAACACAACTATAAAGTGAAGCAAATGACTCCTCATCTTCTGGCAGCTTTGCATGAGGGTTGATGAGGAGCCTGACGGCATGAATTTGGCCAGATACAGATTGTACTTCAGCCAGTCACCAGGCCGATCTCCAATCATAGGAGATTGACCGTCTCTGTCAGCTGTGAAACTTAATAATAGTTTTAAAAGGATTTATTTTTTCAGTATTGTAGTCAGCATATTTACTGCTGAAATAATGATAGAGTTTTTAATGGCTCAAGTGATAGTCACATCTCACTGAAGTATAGCGCAATCATCTAAGACTTCTAAAATTTGGAGGAAAACTTGCATTCTTAACATATAATTCATGGGAATAAGTGAAGCAATCCTAGGACTACACTGTATGGTTTAAATTGAAGCAGTTTATCCCAAAGCAGCCTTCAAAACAAGGAAAAAAATAAGCTGTTTGTAATAATATTATGCAATCCTTACCATTGATATAAAGCTTATTGCTGCACTCTAAAATACATTTAATTTTATAGATTATTTCCTTTGCAAAGTATTCTTTAAAGTGCTTTGCGGTACGGATACTGGCAATGTGCAAATAAATAAGTAGCAACTATTACATGCTCTATTATCACTCCTGTTCAGTCCTGCACTTTAAAATTATTGCTTAAAGGGGAAGGACTGGATGTCAGGATTATAATGTAAACTCTTAAAGCAAGTGTTTTCATTTCTACTGACTGAACAAATAGATTCAGCTGGCCTTTCCCTTCCCCTCATAATTTATTCCCTTAGGAATTTCTAATTAAAAGCCAATCTTTCTTTAATTACAGTAAATAACCAAGTTTCAAGAGAGTCTTATGAACACAATGGGAAAAAAAGAGTATAGTTTATCAAAGGCAATTGCATATTACTGTCAGAAGAACACATCCCATAAGAACAGTCATCATCCTGCTGCTTTGACCAGTCAAGTATTTTCTTTTGAAATGCAAAACCTCTTGTTCTTAGAAGTGGTGTCCTGTAGTGATACAAATATTGGCCTCATTTTCTGTCTGGAAAAATGTGTAAGTACAACTTCTGCTGCCAAGCCTGAAGCAGGGCAGTACAAGGGGCTTGGGTGGGAAGGTGTTAGTTTACACCCATCATTTCTGTTCTGCAGGAAAAAAAAAACCTCCTGTGTTAAGTGAGGAAATGTTTAACATGAGCAGCCCCACTGGGTTCCAGGTTGCCCGATGAGATTAGGATTTTGTTTCTGAGAACCACGTTGTAACAAGCAACAGCAGTAATGTGTTTCTGGCCAAAATCCTCCACCTGCCCGTGAGTGTGAGCACTACACCAAGTTGCTGCTGTGTTGTACCCCAGAGGAGGCTACCTGTCAGAACTGGGTTAGACAGCCTCTGGAGAGTAAGCACAGCAGTGTATGTGCACTCTGTGCATGTATATATGGAGAGATAAGTATGTATATGTAATTTGCTATTATAAGTATATATGTTGTGTACATAAAATGTGAGATTAAGGGTCAGATTAAGCTCGTTATACTCATTCAAATAACAACATATGGCCCTTCAAGTGGGAGGCCCTTTAGAAAGCCCTTATTTATATCAAGTAATTTCTTAGTTAGTTGGTAAAAACCATCCCCTGTGGCAGGTTTGCACATCCAGCCAGCAGAAGCTTTGCCACTGTAAGGCAAGATGTCCTTCAGGGGCAGCCACTCGCTGGGTTCCTGTGCTGACTCAGCTGCAGCAGCGTGGGTGCTGGTGGCCTCAGCCCAGCGGGACATGGGGAGAGGCACTTCCACAGAGTGGGACAGGGGGTCAGAGGGACACCAGCCCACTCTGCTGTGGGGTGGCACCTGCTCTCTCCTCTGCTGTGTGAGTGTCTGAGCCAGCCCCCCACCTACAGAGATGGGTTTTACAGACTCTTCATGCCTGAAACTGAAGCCATGGAGGACAGGTCTGGAGCCAAAGGCAGCAGTCCTTAGTGCTGGAGATATAAAACATGTCATTGCCCACAGTGAAGGTGACTTAGCAGAAAAATGGTATGGGACTGTCATAGTTTACCATATCCATTTTCTGTGTTCCAGTTTGGGTTTTCTATTTTGTTTTAACCCTATAGTAATAACTCTCATGCCGTTATTACAAAACATCTCTCAACCCAAGTTGAGGTCAGTTTGCTCAATACAGCAGAGGGAAAATAACAGAACGATGGCAAGGAGGATTGTGAACGCGCTCAAGTAACTTGCAGCTGAGGTGTATAAAAACACATATATCATACTAATCGCTGTTTAGTCTTGTGTGCTTGACAAGTAGAACATCTGTGTTTAGATAACACAGGCCTGTGATAGACTCAGAGGCACCCTATAGAACATGCTTGAGATTCCTGCCCTGCTGTGGGAAAGAAAAAGCGAATTCATTTTCTGAACCTTACACTTCTATGTATATAATTCTTCAAGTTTGTAACAGACACAAGTTTAAAAAGACAAAAAGCAAATGCATAACAGTGGTTGTCAGAATTAGTGAGCATATGGGCAAATATCCCATGGGAAGTTGTGACACTAAAAATCTTGGGTTGAAAAGGGATGACTCATCTTAAAGTTATGTGCTGACTACTGTAGGACTGGAGGCAGGACTGGTTCAGAGGTTATGGAGCGACAGGCAGGGGGTTTTACCCCTAAGATCTTTCTTTGTAAAGTGATAAGTGGAGACCACTTATAATTGTGTTACTTGGAGTAAACTGTGAAGGAAAAACTATGTTCCCCCATACCTGGTGAGTGTTTCACTAAGCCTTGATAATGTTCCCAAAACTTGCTGGGCCAGGTAGATTGTGTTACTATTCCAGTAGATGAGGGGAAACAAGGAGCTCACATTTTGTCTAAAAAGCACGATCCTCTCATTTCCTTCATCTGAAGCTGTACTTGAATCTACATGGAGGAGTAAAATAGTTTGTATAAGGCATTTGCTATATGGACTTCAGAAAAGTGACTAGTAAGATCATGAACAGCAGTTCTCCTGTGAACTACATTTTTTAAATGAGTGAGTCCATGGTTAGGGATTCTCTGCAGTATTTTGATAGCTTTGTTTTTCCCTTGTGCAGACACTGATGGCTACAGTACATATTGATGTGTTCATTAAGAAAGAAGCAACACAGACTTATTAACAGATTTCTACCAAAAAAGAGCATTTGCCAACTAGGACAGCCTCCAGCAAAAAAACCCAAAACAAACCTTCTGTGGAAAATCACTTTTTCCAGCTCATCTCAGCAATCAAAGTACAAGCAGTTTGATTCAAAATACCACTGCATCCTTGGTTAATGCATTTTTTCCCATGAGTACAGGAGTGGGAGCTTCATAAGGTTTACTAAACAGTACATACTACAAATAAAATCATGAAGAAGCGAGGGAAGGTGTGTGTGTTTGTAATTCCGGTTATTAGTTGTGGATTGACCAAAAGGACTTTTTCTTTACTGCCAGTGTCTGCTTCCAGCACTGAATGAAGCCCCTGCACATGGAGCCAGCTTTTCTGCTCCCCAGCCCACCATGCTCAGTGGGAGTCCTGTTTGCTCAGTTCAACATCAGCACTTCAGGGAAGGAGGGTTTGTTTGCTGCAAGCCAGAGGGACATAAACTGTGTGTTCTTCACTTTGAAGAACTCTGCTGCTTCTTCAGAGTGAAAGTTCATATCAGGATCAAATTCAAATCCTGATTTTTCTCACAGAATAGCCTTTGCTGACTGATCAGAACCAGCTGCTTAATAGCTTTACCTGGAAAGGCACAGAAATCATGGCTAGCATGATTAATACTAATAAAACTTTATTTTATTAGTGAAGTTTTGTAATCAAGCTAGTTTCAGCTTGTTCATTCATTTAAATTACGCCTGCCATTTCAAATGACTAACTATGACTGCACTTGGTTTTGCATCAGCTGTTCTGCACCTTCTTGTCTCATGTGACAGCAACAATTAGTATAAATGGTGGCATTTTCTCATCTGCTGTGTCCTTACCACATGAGGACAGCTGCAAAGGGCATGCTGTGGATCTCCAAGGATGACAGTGTCAGTCTAGGTTCAGTCATCTTTGCCTTTCAGGTGATAGAAGCACGATAGGAGTTTTAAAATGTGCTATAGCAGGCACCTCTGAGCTCCCAGCTCTGCCAGGTCTCACTGCTTGGCTCCTGAGCTCCCCAGATGTGCAGCAATGACTGAAGTAATGAAATGAACTCTGAAGTTTCAGGAAATTCAGCCTCTATGGTAAGTTAAGAAACATCCACTATGTGCAGGTCAGTTCCTAATTGTTCAGGCCAATGCTTTTTCAGGTTGAGTCTTCCTCCAAGGCAAACAAAGCTCAGAAGTCCCCCAGGAGGGGACAAAACCTGTTAGCAACAATGAGAAAAGTTCAAATAATGCACAGAAGCAAATAATTCACAGGTCAGAGAGAGACTGCCCTGCTGGTGCTGCCGCTTCAACCTGGCAGGAGAAGTCAACCCAGACCTGCTGTCCCAGTTGTACCTCAGGAGCTGCTGTAATGCATTCAAAGTCTTCTCAGCAAGTGGAATTAAATGGTAAATCCCTCAGGACACAGAACACACAGACCTGGAGCAATAGTGGCAATACTGCTTAAATTCTGCCAGTGGCATATTGCAACATTAATACCATAGTAAAGCTCTGCTGAGGCAAGCTACTTTGGAAATACTACTGTATTTAGTAATTCAATATTTTTATCAGGAAATCACTTCTGCTCACCATCAAAGGCCTGCAATAATCTGAAGGCTTTAGGCTGCTTAGGTATTTTTGTGTTCAAAGAAATTTTAAATGTATTGAAGTTAGCAGATGAAGAAGCTCTACTGGCAAGTTCAAGGCAAGCAAATGCTTCTGTTGATATTAAGCTGTGTTGTTGTCAACAGGCCAGCTGATAACTCTGTTCTTCGTAGAAGAAAAATATTTTGCTTTTTTTCATGCAAAACAGAGGGCCGGATGAGGTAAGGTAGCAGAGCAGAGTATATTTACATAGCTGTATAAAAATAACAAAAAACCACAGAAGATTTGTCAAATGTTAAGGATAAGTCCTAGATCACTGCTTATCATTAAATTTATTTTGCTGCAGCCTGGTGATGTGATACCACAAGGTGTAAGTGAAAGTGGGTGAATGTGGCTTAGCCACTCCACAGAGCTCTCTCACTGCCAGGCAAATCCCAGTGCTTCAGGAAGCAGCCCTGCAGGGATGACAGATTTCTGGCTAAAGTAGCACAGCATGAAAGGCACTTTCTGGTGTCTGGGGGTGCCAGTGATTTCAAGGGGATATGAAACTGAAATATTGATCACCTGCATTGTTTAATGAGTTGATGAGACGTTCTGTAAGACTATATATATAATGGTGTATTCATGTCACTTGTGATTAGTGGGTGGTTAAATGGCTATGTTGTTCATCGATAACTCTCACCAATACCAGTGAGAATATTTTCACTCTTAAATTAGGCACACCACTTTGAGAGTCACTGCTTGTTCAGATACATTTCTAGGCTTATGTAAGCTGTCAGTTCACTAAGTTCGCAGACCATCAAGCCAAAACATATTGTTGCCATCAACTGGTCTCACTTCCTGTCTAATTTAATTGTTACTTCTTCCTCGGCTAATTCTTATATGAATTAGAGCTTATCTTTTAGGCAGATATTCAATCACAGTTTCAGCTTTCTGTTTGAATAATTGCAGCAGCTCTAAGTGCCCGTTTCACCTGGAGAACTTTCTGTTTGTTTTCAACCTGGACTGCTTTAGTACGGTATAATTTAAAGTAGTTTTACTACACCCAGTTTCCACGTGCAGTGATTTTAATTAGCCTATTCACATTCAATTCTTTAAAGCTTTCTTTGAAGACTACTGAAATTATTTTTCTGAGGCTGTAAATAAGTGCCAGGGTAGGGAGGATCTGAACTGATGGCAGTAATAGTACAATCATTTTGAATTAGTTTATGTTTGAAGATTAAGCACAATTCAACAAATATAAAACTGATTGACTCAATACTGCGACTTTGCATACACTTAATGATTTAATGAACTTTACTCACATGAGCAGGACCCATCTGCTGGAGGTGATGCAGAGGAGCTTGCTGTCTGCAGTTCAGCAAGTCTGTTCAGAGTCTGCTTAATGTTAAACAACACTAGCACACCCCTTCGGTTACTAATACTTTATAGGGATTCTTCTTGTGCTTAGAATCAACCATATACTTGAACATTTTGCTGGGTCATATCTTGCTGCTCTCCACTTAACAGAGTCAAGCACTCATGAAATAGGAGCTGCGCTGGAGTGCTGAATGCCATCAACCTTGGCAAATAACAACTGCGTTATCAACTCTGCAAAGATTTATATAAACTGTGCTGAAAACAAGGCACAGGAAAACAGCCCTGCTGAAAACTTTGATCGAGCTGAGACACTTCAAATTAAGACTGCTCTGGCATAGCAGAGATAAAAGCGCTTCCGTTTCAAGGAGTCTTTACAAAAATTACTAAGCAGACCATGTCTCACTAAAGACAGGACAATATAAGTACATGTGGCTTGGCAAAGCTAATTTACTTTTCTACTTTTCAGCTTTCCTTCCTACCTGAGAAAAATGGGAGGCAACCAATTCTAGGTGCTCTTGTGTAGAGGAATAAAATGATCCTGGTGCAGATGTGTCTCTCTTGTGTTCTGATATGGTCTCAAACAGGACCAACACTTAGGTTCTGGAGGAAGATGCTGAGCTGTTTGTTTTAGGATTTCTTTCAAATCTAAGGGTATCTTTCTGCATTAAACTCTTGTATAGAAGAGGGTACCTTAGCATCCTTAGTGCAGAAGTGGAGCTCAGCTTTCTGCAGCTCCCAGCCCTAGCTGTCAGCTTTTGTTGTTTCACATTTCACTTTTCCCAAAACCTGGATGGAAAGGGAGACATTACAGACCCCAGAGACATGAAATAGTATTTTTATATGACTATTTGCATCACCAAGGAAAAAATAATTGCACAGAATAGATCAGTCCTGTGCCATGCACAGAAGAGTAAACACTTTGTATCTGCTGCTATGAAAGGAGTCACTGTTCTGTATTCCTCTAATTCGCATTCATGAGGGTCAGAGTAGCTGTGGACTCCAGGCCAGGAGCTAGGGCAGTAAATGAGAGAAACAGAGAGGAAACTGGAATGAAGGAAACTGGATTCTTCAGATAATGGCAGAAAATAAACAGGAGAGGATTGCAGCTGCAAAGAACTAGTGATAAACCAAAAATGGCATATGAGCAGGAGTTTTTTTAGACTTGTAAACTCTGTGAAGGTGCGCATATAGAATGATACATACACATTACTATCACAGTCCCTATTCTCTTACCTTCTAGCTTAAGTACCACACTAGAGATGTTGTATGCAAGTGCATACAGATATAATTTAAGGGAATTTAGTGGTATTTCTGATTTTACAGTAATTTTCAATAAATTTAACTCCATTTAAAATTTTAAAAGATTCTTTTGGGATTACATTTCTAATTTTTCTTCTTGGACAAAAAGTATGAATAACCTTTAAAAAATGTTACCGTGGTGATAGTGTGAAGAAAATTACTAATCTAAAATGTATTATCCCTTTGATATAAAACAGATTATTAAAAAAAAGCTTTAAAAAAATTTAGATTTTAGCTTCAGCAAATGGCTAGTCCTCAAAAAGATCATGTTTGAGGTTCAATTTTCTTAAAATTAGAGGTGTCAAAAAGCAGTCCTTAGAGTAAAGTGCCTATTAAATATGGTAGGGTTTTGCTGCTAGATTATGTCCCAATGTCAGTATCAGTTACTTGCTATCACCTTTCAGTCTTCAGGACAGTGCCTAAATGCTGACTATGAACATTGACACATGCCTGCTGGAATTCAGGCTGCCATGAAATGACATGTTCACTTGCATGCCTTCATAAGAAATAAGCTGTTGCATTAAGTAATTTCTTCTTTTCAGTTAGGCCACTTAAAAAATTCTTAAGCATTCACTTTTCTCCTATGGCAGATAATAATTTGGTACCACCAGTAACTCAGTTTTTAGCAAGTATTAAGTGGGCACATGGAAAGTTTACCTTTTTCCATAAAAGCAGTATTCTCAAGAATATCAAGAAAATAGCGGGTAATAACACTGCCCTGTTACAGTGAAAATAATGAGGAATTAAGGGAAAAAAATCTGAACTCTTTCACTTTAAATGTGCCAAATGCCAGGAGTGAAAGATAATTTATTGGCTATAAAAACACTGAAATTCTCTAACGAAGAAGAAATTTGTGGCAAAAGTCACTAGACTGGGTTGGAGAACATTTAAATGAAGCCTTTGTGTATTTTGGGAATGTGGACTTTATTCTGCTACTAAAATAGCGATTATGAGCTCACTCAAGCCGTGCACTGTGCAAGGCCTGCACTGCTGTAATTGCACGGAGGGCTGGAGGCAGGAGAAGATTTTGCCTAATTAGGATTTAAGAGTCCAAGTCAATAATGTGGATTACAATGTTGTAATCAAGCTAGAGCTTGCAAGCCAGTGCAAAAACATCAGCAAGGAGGAATTGGGCAAAGCATTTTCAAAACTACACATGGGTTTTTCCTTGCCTCTGTCCTCTTTACTTTGTTACACCTTAAGAATGAAGACAGTTTCTTAAATAGAACAGTAAGTGAAGACAGATGACCAGCAGTTTTCCATTGTGGAAAAAATCAAAATATATACTAAAAGACTAGCTTCACTAGGGATAATAAGAGAAAGAGGAAAGGCATTTAAGCTTAACACCTAGATTACATTCTTATTTCAGGTTCTGAATCCATGTGAAGTATATGTTAATCCACTCCAAACCAAACCTATCTGAATCTAAGTGATGTATTACAATTCCATAGATAACCTAGTGGGAGAATATTTTTGTTCATTTAACTTCAAACTCTAAAGTTCTATAAATTAAATTATGCTTAGATTTTGTCTGGTGATAATGACTTTAAGCACTTTTTAGGGTTTGATGTTTTCGGTTTGGTTTGGTTTGTTTGTCTGGCATAGCTTTGCACAGTTTAAGTCAGCTATAAAGCCTCTTGCGCAGACACTGCTGAGCACAATGTCAGGTGCTGGCACCAATTTCTTCATTTTTTATGGCACCTACTAAAAGATAGAGGGGCTCCAGAGTTCCAGAGGTGAGTTATACTCATGCTTCTTATCCCATGAATCATCTCCTTTCACTTTTTAAATTTTAAATTATATTAGGAGGAGGCACTTAATGCAACAAGATGATGCATATATAGTGAGAGCACCATAACCAGAGGCATTTGGCACTTTGAAGGCAGACTGAAACCACAGTTGCTTTGGGAGAGCATTTGATTGCAGCAGCTTTCCACACTGAAATGATTTCAGGACTTTAGAAATAATGAAATATCGGGATAATGAGTAGTGGTAACAAAAAAAATCGGGATGACAGAGGTCATGGCTTTGCTAGTACTGGGCTGAACTCTGCAGAATCCACTGCAGCAAGAGCCCCTCAGCACGAAACAGCAGAGCACAGTTACCTACTGCCACCCCCATGACAGATACCAGCCCAGCATTGGTAAGAAGCAGTGATCTGGGCTGTATTGTGGGGATTTTGATCCTTTTACAAATGTATAGCTGTGCTGGGCTGTAAGGGTCAAGTTTGATTGATGTATTTATCCAGACAAAAGTGTTGGGAGCCCAAGGGCTTGTACGAACCCTGTAACTGGGTAATTGAGAGAATTAAGACTATTGTATTGTGTTGTATTGTATTCTGTAAACTGCAGTTTACAGAACCATGAGGTTGGGGTGCACAGCTCAGTCTTTGTAACAAAAAGTTCATGCACAAGTGTTAATTTCTGCATTCTGTGCATGATGCCACTTCTTAGGGCCAACATGAGTCCTTCTACCTTCTTGGCTTTATGGCTAGGGCTGCATTGGCAAAGTCCTTACAAAACCAGTTACTGAAGCTATGAGAGCATATTAATGCATTAATATTGCATTAATATTAACAAATACCCTCTAAGTACAGAACTTTTCTTACTGCTTTCTTGCTTTCTACTGACATTTCATCTAACTGCAGAATGCAGTCATATTTTTTTAAACTTCTGTCATCCCTGCTAGTGATGTGGATCCGAACCTCCAAGCCCAATTTGGATGGTGACCACGTTGCAGTTTTTAAATCTGCTTTGTGCTTGTGTGAACAAAGCCACAAAAAGCAGCCACCAGGCAAGTGAGATGCACAGAAGTTACACAGGGCTTCACAGGTGACTCTGCAAGTCCAACCAGGTAGCTCTCCCTAGACTGGAGGTTGTTTCCAGATTGGTGGTATTCCCCTTTCCAAATCCCCTTGCCTCAACACAGGTCAGACTGGTTCTTCCACATTTCAGCTAAACCCAGGCTTTTTTTCTTCAGTCAGCCACAGATTAGGAACCAGCACTTGTCCTGCTCTGAGACCATAGATCCCACAGCAGCACAGAGCACAAAACCCTGCTAGAAGATCTACTAAGGGCGGGCAATTTAAAATGCTGGATAATGAATTTTTTTAAAAAGGCTGAATGGGAACCAAAGCACTATTGGGAGAAACACAAGGAAAACAAGTCCTACTTACAGATCTGAGATGCCCAATCATAACAGATTCGAAAGTGAGTATCAATTATACTACTACTACTACTACTACTAATAATAATAATCTATTACCACATTTATCCAGTGCCCAAATCAGGTTCTGTAAAGCGCCAACAGTACTTGAAGATGTTTCAGCCCTTTATTATAAAAAAGTCAGTTTTCTGAGCATCAGCTAGTCCTTAATACCCAAGAGAGGTGGTGTATCCTCTTCATTTTTAAAATGACTTCATTCCCTTGTTCCAGGGAACTGGGGTTTACATCTCCAATGATGTACCACTCAACAACAGCATGGACAGACCCAAGATAATCTATGTAGCTGCAATAACAAAACAAATATAAAAAATAACTGAATGTTGGTGACTCTGATACCAGTAGACTTCAACACTCAGGATCACTCTTGCCTAACAGAGACCTGGCCTAAGATTTCTCACACATAATTATGTCATAATCATACACTTCAACTTCTAACACATCTAAAAATCAAGCCAAGAATGAAGACCAATGCTTCACAATTGTAACCTCCTCAATTAAAAAAAAATATTAAGTGTACCCTCTTGGTGCTGTGGAAATGTTGGTGCCACTTCAATACGAAAGGAAAATCAGCGACAGAGTTATACACTCATAGTACTGATGGCTCTAATGCAAAACAAGTATTCAAGTGTTTAAAGATTGGAATGAAACTTGCTTACTGCAGTGACCTATTTTGCACCTTCAAATCTATCAATTTCCTTGGTTTTCTCCTAGCTCCTCCTTTTTGCTTCCTGCATTTTCTTTCTCTCCAAGTAGCACGTGGACAGGTGCTATCCCTGTCTGCTCCATTTTGAGCTCAGGACCTGCTCATAATGACACACACCAATTTAGAGGCAGTTTGTCACATTCTGTAACTTCTTCCCCATATCCCCTACTGCCCCTGCCCCCAAGCTAACAGCTTTACAGCTACTAAATAGTTAAATGTAACAATATTTGCATAAGCTATACTCCACTCAATATAATATACCCAGAGTTGATGCTGTCCTTTTTAGAGTTCAGGACTGCTCAGATCATTCTAAATACTGGAGATTTATGAGTGAGAATTTCAAAAGCAACTCAGTGTCATCAGTAAGACATAACAAAAAATTCCAAAAAATGGCCTTTGAAGGTTCTACCTGCAGAAGTTCATTCAAATCATATTTGTTCATATGATAAGAGATCAATGCATTTCGTGCTGCTAAGAATTTTAAATCACAGATGTCTTCTCACTATGGCAAGCTGGTTTTCAAATGAAACCCATATTAAATAGCAAAAAGCTGACCATGTCCACTTCAGTGTTTGAAAATATACCTTGTTTCAGGAGACAAAAGAATACAAAAATAAGGCAATTAATTGAAAGAAGAAGTATTCTACAAAAACTGTGTCTTTCTTAGTTCTAGAAATCACAACAGTATTAATAAAATCTTAAAAGACAACTAAGACAGTGTTTATTTAGAAGCCACATAATCCAAACAATGCATAAAAATAATCTCAAGTGTTTATTGCTTCAGTTAAAGTGCATATATTCCTTTTATAATTTTGTGCCTTTCCACAGGAACAGACATACAGCAGCCACACAATTTGTTTTCAGAAAGCTTTTACTAGTTTGAAATCTCATCTGTATAATTGGATAATACAGTGAACTGGTTCCAGTGCTAAATTCCAGATTTATATTGACTAGGTTTACAAAAGAGTAGACTCGACATGGAAGGTGTTAAAATTTTTGAATACTCCTATAAAAGGTGACAAATACATGTGAATTAAGACACTAAACATATACAAGACATTTGTAAAAAAAAAAAAAATCAGATGTTTAATACAAAATACTGACCTATCTCTAATGATGAAAAAGGTTTTTATAAGTTAACAGTATGGGCCCTACTTTCTGAATGTCAACAGTGACAGGTTATTATGAGGGTATCTCTAATAAATACAATCTGTGCTGGCTAAATTACTTTCACCTCTTCTATAAATTAATGATGGAAGATGAACTCACCTAACATACCAGCCTAAGCACCAAAACTTAAATTCCTTTTTTAAAATGGTTTATAAGTGAGACTTTCCCCATTCACTACAAGGATAATCTCTGTAGCTTCTTTGCCTGAGGCCATCATCTCTGAATGGCAACCCCAAACATTTCCACTGCTGAGAAAGAACCAACGAGTGTAGTTTGGTCAGAATGCTAAACATTATGGAACAATTCCATGCTTGTGGGAAAAAAAAATAAATATTTCTAAAGAGATGAATGTGAATTAACAACTGTAATCTTTAATTTTAGATAATTGAATAAGTACCACAGTATTGACAATTTTCATAAAGATTGTTAGTTCGCAAATAAAAATGTCAAAAAAAGCAGAAACATTTATTATTCTTACTGGAAAAGCTAGTGAGTTTTTATTTTAAATTTAGTATTTTGCTTCAAACTCTATATAGTGGCATCATTTTTACCAACCCAGTTCTGAGAAGTGCAGATAGTATCAGGATACAGACCAGGCAACAAGGCTTACTTCTTTTTCCCCTCTCAAAAAATATTTCCATAAAACCTTATGTACTGTAGATCATGAGAAATACCAGAATCCACCCATTTCACCAGGGTTACCACTGCCTGCATAGAGTTGCAGTGTACTTTGTGTTTGGCTTGGACAACAGCCACAATGCTCCATCACACTGATGGATGTAGATGAGGCTTCTATTTCCAGCTTCTTGCCTTTCCAGATGCTGGGGACTGGAGAGAACACAGACACCAACCCTTCGGCTCCATGAGGACAAATGAAGTGCTTCACTTCACCTGGCAATGCTCTACATCCATTTAAAGAGCAGCAAGAGCATAAGGACAAAACCTCTTCCTTGCCCTGACAGACACCAATCGCCATATGAAGTTACAGCCTTAATAAGTGGAAATGGAAAGTCCTTTGGCTCTCTGACAGTTTCTGATCCCTCTCTTCAAGAGAGCTCAAAGAGACCTTTTTGGAGTCTTTGAGTGAGACTTAACATAACTGAATCACATGCAGAAAACCTTACACTGTTTCAACCCCTGGGCCAGAAACACCACGCCATACCTGGAAGCACCAAAGCTACAATTATAGAAGAAAAAAGATTTACTGCATTGTTGTCTAATATAGGTTTTCCAGATATGTGCCTGGAGTGTTTCGTTTGGTGGTTGACAACCATGCCGATATTCTGGTCAAAACCTGGGAAAAGACAAAGACTTTGTTTTACAAAGCCAACCAAGCTGAAAAGAAACTTAGTAACCAAGTGTATGCAACTTCCTAAATTCAGTTTACCATTACTGTGTTAAACCTCTGCAAGAAGAGACACCAACAGACTAAACTAAATTACAGGTAGTTTAATCTGGTAGCTTCAAAGAATTGAATATAAACACCATACTCCACATTAGAAGTTACTTCTTTTGAAAAGTTACATTTCTGTCAGGTCTGCTTCTCTCTTTATGTAGTTTCATAGCAAAGAAAGGAATGAAATAATGTAAATCAAAGAGGAAAAAGCTATTCCAAGAGACATTCTAAGGCAAAGGATGCTGTTTTGAACAGAACAGAAACAACTGATTAGCAACATGCATTTCCTGTCAAGAAGATGCATTTGTTTTCAAGGGAACATTACCGAAATAATATTATTACTTGATCTGACAGAAAACAAGCTCCTTACAGAGGCTGAATTTATCATTTCTATTTACACAGCAGTTTTATACTGCCAGTAGTTGCATTTTTTTTTTCTTAGTACTTAAGCCATTTCTTGCTCTGCCTCTGTATTTTCAGTACTCCAGCACTGTGTTTCATTTGCTGTTACTATACACACACCAGCTACATTATTTTATGTGCGGATAAAAGCATAAAATTCCGGCACACTTGATTTTCATGCCAACTGACACCACAGTCAAGTGTAACTGGGTATGTGTATGTGCACACATTTAAGGTTGACATGAAGAAACATTCCAGTACAAATCAGTACATTTTACGTTAACACTGTTTTTCTCTGTAGGTTTGAGTATCTTCTAATACCCACAACATGGAAATTTCATTTGCGCTGCCGCTTTATTACAAAAAAAATTTCAGCACCTCAGAAAAAACTTAAAAAAATCCCACACCACAAACCTGCTTGACAGGTACATAGCTGGTATTACTGTTACCTTTGAATCATACACTTAAACTTAGCCTTGGATAATGCAAAAGAGCCACAGCAAAATCAAACTTCAAAGCCTGCTAGTTTAACTCTTAACATTTGCTGTTTTAGAAAGTCGTTAATTTTCTTGAGAGAAAAACTGGGAATAGATTTTTATGAATATAACCTCAAATGCGCATAAAGCGTAGATTCAGAGCATAAACTAATAGGAAAGGTAACAGTAAGACCTTCCATTAGCTTTGTTATTTACAGAATAAGTAAAGCTCCAGAGTCGTAACACAGGAAAATATTACTCTAATTCTGCACAGCAATTCAAAGTTTTACTTAAATGTGTGGGCAGGGAAGGACCTTCTCTTAGAAACAGTGGCTATCACAGACTAAATAAACCAAATCTTCCTGTTGGTAGTCTTCCTGGAACACTGACAGAAGGGATGAGCAGCAGTAGCATCATGTTTTCAAAAAAAGACACAATTCTGCATTACCACTGCTGTGTTTGTTTATCGTTTTTCAAGATGCTGCAGAGACACTGGAGCATTTCTTATGAGACCACATTGAACAGGCATTGGAAAAGCGGGTTAAAGTAAGGAGGGACACAAAACCTAACAATGTGCACCACATGAGCAGCACTATTTCATCTACATCACAGCATATATATACCATAGCATGTATGTGTGTATAGTATATATACTCCAGCAGTGCTTATGGATTTGTAAAAGAAATTGTGGAATTCACATGCTGTCCCCGCTGCAGCTAGCAAAGTAAGTTGCTGAGCATGGAAAAATTTCTGAAGTGAAGAAGAAAGAGATGCTGATAAATGCAGGCATGCATTAGAGAGGTTTACCACATTCTCTTAATGCATCTGTCTCATTAGGAGCATGAGACATTGCCTGAGTGCTTAAGTGCCTCCTTAGTATAAAAATATCTAAAAATTCCTCAAATGTTTAAATGCTCCATTATATTTTGGACTTTTCTGGAACTACAAGGAACTTGTATAAAAACTGCTGGAAAGCCAAATCCACAGCATCAACAGTAGCTTGCAGTTCTCACTGGGATGGCAGATTTAAAGGACTTGTATCTCTCAAGCAGTTCATCTGCACGTTCAAACCTTTACTTCCAACAAATAAATCAGCTGGTTTCTGTAAACCAGCTGTTAAACAGAATACTGTCAGATATGGTCTTTAAACTATTTTTAAACACAGGTTAAGTTTATAGTTTAGTCTAAAGGCTGTCTGTAGCATTTACTCACAGACAATGATCTTTAAGGGCAATAAGAAAATAAATACTGAAAGAATTTACAGTCAGAGAGCCAACAATTAAAAAAAATTATGTCAATTTTTAAGAAGTCACAGCTGGTTTGTGGGAAGCTTAACTTATAGGAATCAGTACTCTATTAAGCAGTGAAAAAAAAAAAAACAAAAATCAAAACGTAAAATACTGTGCACATTTTCCTGGAGCTTTCCTTAATTAATTCTTAAAGCTAAGACTATTGCTAAGTCCTCACAGTTAAAAATGGAGCTTCTGGAGTAACATCTTAATCTGAATGAATGGATAAAATTAGGATAATTTCTCTTATAAAATGTTATCATAATTAGATATATAGTGAAGGAGAGAGCAGGGATTGCTTTTTCCAAGGTAACATGCTGGAGATCTCTGGTCTGTTTCAGTCATCAACAAGACAGAAACATAAGATAAACAAATCAAGAAGTGGAAAAGGACCAACTGCCCTTGTTCTTGTTTTCATTATAATGTCCATCACTTTGGTTCTCCTTGTCCTTTGTGTTGCTAATTCTGTATTTTTTCCATTTAACAATCATGTCCTCAGCCCTTCTGGAAATTCAAGTCATTTTTAGGCTACATTAGGAGAGGGTAAAAGAAAAAAAGTGAATAAACTTACCACTATATTGCATCGTAGCTCCCAAATATGAATCAACAATTGATCCCAGTAAACCAGCTGCTGCACCAAACACAATAATTGGCCACTGCGGAGCAGATGTCTCCAGATCAGTCACAAAAATGAGTTGTGTTATGAAGTAGGTTATACCTACTGCCATGCCTCCAAGCAAACTTGAGAGCAGGCCCACTACAGTCACTCCTCCATTAGTACCTAAATCAAAGAAAAATGAACCTGATTTACAAGGTTTTCCTGGAAGACTTACATTTGTACAAATGTTTTGCATTAAATCAAAACCGTGATCATAGTGATCTTCCCCCCATTTATACACAAGGCTTTGCTACCACAGATTATATTTAGACAATCACAGAAAGGCAGGGGTTGGAAGGGACCTCTGAATATCACCCAGTTCAACACCCTGCCAGAGCAGGATCACCCAAAGATCACAGAATCACAGAATGGTAGAATCACACAATTTCCACTACACTGCTGAGAAGCTTAACCCATACCATTACAGCCTGTTACTATTACTTTCCTTGCCTCTGAGGCTAGTTATCTAGAAATACTCACTAGCATTAAATGAAATCCAGAGATGTCATCCGCTGGGTAGACAAGGTGTGTCAGACAGAAGGTTCAATTTACCCACTCTTGGTAACATATTAAAGGAAATTAGTGATTTGGCTAGGAAGTTAATTTTTTGCAGTGTCTGTATTGAATATATACATTCTTCTACTGACAAAAATTTTGACGTCTTAAAATTTTAGTTGGTAACTTGTATTCTTAATATTATTACAATATAAACACTTTTTATAGTGCCAGAGATTAGAAGTGACAGCATTCCCTAAGAATTATTTTAGCTCCCTGGATGCTAGGCTGGTGCATCTCAGCAACAAGATGCAGCAGAAACGCAACTGAGTATATTCCATTTCTGAGAATGCATTCCTG
>NW_010195205.1:25363-31339 GCF_000695765.1 Mesitornis unicolor
TAATTCCAGATTTCTGATGTTTGTTTTTCTGGGGCTTTTTTGGAACTTCTCAAGTTGGGTGCATAATTTAAAACAGATCAGCAAAATATTAAGAACATGTAAAACAAGTAACACCTTACCTACTGGAACCTTTTCCCAGGTTGTTATCAACCTTGGCTTGCTTTTACTCATAACACTACCAATCTCTGAAGCCCATGTATCACCAGCAGAGCATGCCAAGGCGCCCAAAAGAGATAAGCACATCCATGATGCTGTGTATTGCTTTGAAAAGTCGACTGGAATTTCACCTGGTCCATTTTCTATCATATATAAGATGGCAAGCTCAGTAGGAACACCACCATTACAGAATACTTGCACCCAGTTCCTCTGCCCACCTAAAGTGACAAAAACTAAATTTTAGTATTTTCAGGCAAAACACTCTGATGGGCAACAGCATGAGATAAAAGCAAAGTACACATATATAGAGTTAAATTTTAAAAGACACACTTTCAAATCAGAAACCAGATAGCAATTTATTAAATAAAACAGAAGCAAAAGCAAAGTCACTTGGTAATGTTCATAGAAATGGAGGTGGAAGGGCAGCACAACAGTGTTCCCTACTTCGGATGTTACCTCTCATCTGACCTTCTGAAAGGAAGAGAAATATGCAGTATTTAATCTCCACAAGGGATCTGAAAGAATTAAAATGTGATGGCTTACCTTCTTTGTATTCTGAATCTATTTGCCTCTTTATATCTTTTTTCCATTTAGTAAGTTTTGAAGAAGTAACAAAAAATACAAACAAAGAAGTGAAGAAACTGTAATTTGCAACTGTAAGGATAAATCCAACCACCAATCCTACGAAGAAAAAAAAAAGTATATAAAGTTCCTTCATGTAAGTCTGCTTTGCAAAGCAATTAAGTATTCTGAATCTCTTGAATGTGAAGAATATCTTCGTGATAAACCTAAGATAATCACACAATAACAGAATTACTGAAGTTCCTCATATTACCTATATGAGAATTCCAGAGACACCCTGACTCGAAAAAACCTGTTATCTATAATTTTGTCCTAAATTTTATTGCTAAATATTTTTAAAACCACCTCTTGCCACATATCAGTAATACTGTACAAAAATAAAAGACAGCAATAAAAAAAAGCCAAATGATATCTAATTGAAATTTAAATACCCTGCCTGAAAAATATGATTACTTGTATAAGCAGTATATATAAACATCTGTGGCTGTGTCTCCATCAGCACATTTATCTTCAGTTTGGGAATCAAATCCCAAGGTCTCTAAGATAAACTGGATAACTTTCCCCCATATCTTAACAGCTGCTCCTTTTCCCTTCTGTTCTTAATTTTCTTTTTCTGTTTCTGATTTTTATGCCATCTTTTTCTTTCTGTAATTTTCTTAAGTATTTGAGCTCTTGGATGTCCTTCATTTTCATCTCCTCCTTCACAGGGGAGGTCTAATTCTCACAGCGACCATGAGATTACAATTCTTCAGGACTAAAAGAAAATTGGCTGCACTTGAAGCAAATGCTGATATAAGCTGGCGGGCAAAGCTGGTATGTTAAGATGTACAAACATAGTAGAAAATATCAGAAAATACGTTCTTTTTTTAAACGTAGAAAATCTTCCCCTTAACTCACAGACAGAACAAGATTTGCAGAATGGGTGACAGGAGAGAAAGGATTTGAGGTCCTGTTTCTTTCCATTGACCATCAATGCAGACAGTGTCGCAAGACAAGGGTGAAAAACCTCACCCAGAAATCTTGCATCAGATTTCAGTGGATACCACTGTACGCTACGCTGGAGTTCTTCTCATGTGGTCAAGAAGAACTTTGTTGCCATGGTCCTTTGCTTGAAGTAAAGTACAGATTTAATATTATTATTCTTTTTAGGAAGCAAAATTGCCTAGAACTGCTGATATTACAGAAAGGAGAACAATGTCATCTTTACTGGTTTCCCACCAGGCAGGCAGGCTGCTGACATGGCTCAGTTTTATGGCATTTCTTTACCACTGCCTCTACAATTTCATTATCTCTGTGTGAATCCATTTAGATGTTAAAGCAAAACGTGTGATTTAACTGCACACTGTACTGAAGTTTAAAACAATTTTATAGGTTTCTATAAATCTAACAACAACATTCATCAAATGAACTACAAACAGCAGCAAAATTTAACAACTATTTAAACAGGCATGAGAAAAAATCAGTACGAATTAAAGGTATGTTTGCTTACATTTATAATTTTATTACAATACAACTAGGTACGAAAGTCTTAAAGGAATATGACATACAATATAAAGGACTTTAATTTAGTTCATTAAATGTTTAGCTTAACAGTCTAGAAAAACCATACCTCCCAGTGCACCACTGTGATCAAGACTCTTCTTCTTGAAGCCCTGTATGGCAATCAGTAGTGGAACCAAGATTGAAAAAAGCCAGCGCCATGGAGTAATGGGTCGTAAAGTACCTGATAAATCAAATAAAATGGTTACAGATGATCCTTATGAGATTTTTATGACTTCATACCTTAAAAGTAATTATCTTCTAATATATATTTAAAACCTGATACTAATAGAGATTAAACTATTTTACCCTTTAGAATGAAAATATTCTTATGAACGAAAGACCAAAATATCTGCAATTATCTATTTAATTTTTCTACTCAGCTTTCACAGAAAAAAACAAAGTACATTAAATTAATTAGAATGAATTATAAAGAAATAGCAAATATGTAAAGAAATAATCATGGTGATATTTTCCATTCTAAAAAGGGTTTATAAACACCAAAAATTAACATTCAAAATGTTAAGTCCAGCTGAAACCTGATTTAGATAGAACAGATTAAAAAAACCCCTACATCCATATTAAGGTATGCAGAATTCAGTTTCAACTATGAGTAAGACTCAAACTAAAATTCCAGTTAACAAAACATGTAAAGAGACTGCAAAGCAACTCAAAGTAAATAAATTAGTGTAAGAGCTTTCCTCATAGATCAAGTTATGACTGATTATCTGGTAACTCGGGGAACAAACGCGAATTGTTGTTTATATTACTTTTTTTTAATGACATTTCAGAAAAGATGACAGCAATAAAGGGAATGAACAATGACTGTCTCTGGTCACGAATGCTTTCTAGCATTGTAATGAAATGGAAGGAAAATTAGAACAATATACTGGAAGCTTTACCTTGTTTTTCAAACCATCTGACAAAGCAGTGTTTTTAGGAAAGGTCATTCTTGTTTATCTAAGGCGTTAGCTTGGTAGCACTTGGCTATGGAAAAGCAGGCAACTTTTTTCATCCCTTTTTTCACTATCTGTGTACTCTGAATTATTCCTAGGATGTGCCCAGTGTTGTCACTTTGTTGCCTCTGCCACCAATTAGAATTTTACACTATGTTAGCAGACGCACTGCTGCTACTTGGCTGACAGAAGACATCAGAAGTAGTTTCATATCTATGTGGTGAGAAGACATGAGCATGCATATAAGCTAGCTAAGGGCTGTGTTTCTATAGATTTAATATTACTTTTTTATACTTTTATTATATTATACTTTGGAAAACTTGCATACTCTGTACTGTATTTAGGCGCTTAGTTGAGCTACAGCGATACCTGATGTCATCTAATCAAACTATCAGGAAATCCTGCAGTTCAAATATACATCCATTTTATACACTGATTCTGTCCTTCTGCCAGTCTGTGAACAATTCATCAGTTTAATCACAGCATCACTGATAATTTAAACTGATGCAAGAAAGGCCTGGCCTTCCTTTACAGTCGGTTTTTTTTAATATTCCTCTTTCGTTGGTATCCAAAACATTCTGATTGTTTCCACACTATACTTGGTTGAAAATACAAGGACTTCCAAATCAATCAAGCCAAACATCTGTCTGACTCACAAGAGCTGCACATGCATAAGGAAAGAGTTTAAGGAACAGATACAGACTGATCTTCCGTGTTTTACTGGGAACTTTTATGTTGGCATTTCTAAAATCCCATATGTATTTGTCCAAGCCATTTTTAAAAACAGTTATAATTTTCATCTCCACAACCACTCACAGAACTGAATTCTGATTTCAGATGCACTGAAGGTCTTTCAAAAAGCTGAACAACAAAGATCCTGCTGCCTCAGTCTCATCAGACATCTCCTAAATTTTATGACCACGCGAATTACGATTTCATATTCACATTCTTCCTGCCATTCATGACCTATATAGATGTCCCCTTTCTGTGCTGAAATATCTTTACCTATTTAAGTCCTCTTCAAATGGATGCTGTAAATAGCACTGATCATCCTTGCAGTCTTCACTGTTCCTTTCTAATTCTGCTATGAGCATTGTGAAATGGGATGACTGCAAGTGCATGCGGTACTCATAGCAAAGTGACTCTATAATTTTACAGTTTCTAATAATCTATTGATTTTTTGACTGAGTGAAAGGTGTTACATTTAAAAAAAAAAATTATAATATATCAAGTAACCTGGATGATCTAACTCCCCTCCCCCAATTACCTGGTTCTATTAAATAAGGCTACTCACATCTTCAGTCATGCAGTTTATTAATTATAGGCAGCTGTGGTGTAAAACACATTTTTGCTCTGCTACTCTCTGTTCTCATCATCTTTTTTTGCATTACTATCTGATCACCGTTATCCATGGTAACCAAGCTCTTGGGTCCCTCTTTCCCTCAGGGCCTAAGAACACATCCATTATCTTTGACACAAATTACACAAACAAAACCTGGTTGTGCAGCTTTCTTCTGCATACCTTCTATGTTTCTGGTGTCTCACTACAAGCCAAAGTAGAAGTGTCCAGACAATACAGATTTAATGCTGTATCAGGACTAACACCCAACCTAAAACCTAAAGCACTGAAAAACACTGAGCAGTGACATCCACCTGCCACTGCAAAAGTCAGCTTATATTGGTGGGATATTTATTCTAACTTCTTCTGGATCCACGGTGACACTAGGCAGTTGAGGGTGTTCATACTGCATCCCTAGGCACTCTCAGCAACACTGCAATGACACTGGAGCTCTTCCTGCATGAAATTGGCTGAGGTCTTAAGGACAGGTTTTCACCTGTCCTGGGAAAGCAGTTAAATTCTAGGCTTGACCTGACACCGAAGACAGTACTGCTGCTTTGCACATTGCTGTAAAAATGGTCCTAGGACTGAAATGACAGGCCACAGAAAGTGTCCTTGCAGCTACACACAACTAATCCATGGCCTACCTGAGTTGCCTGAACAAAACACAGCTGACTGAGTACACCCATGCCAGAGAACCTATGCATACTTTTCTCTATTCTTGTACCATTTCCCGTTTCTATCTTGACCAGTGAATTCTCATATGCTTTGTCCAAAGCCTACACATGCACTCTTAAAACTGTTTTGAGGGCTTGCGCGGTCCTCCTGTGCTGTCACTACTTCCCCTGATACAGGAAGACCTCTATCAGCTCACTCTGTCTTTTCACGTTTCACTTTTTATCTTATTTTCATTTAGGGAGATAAAACACAAAGGATGACAGCACTTTAAATTCAATGGGATCTCTGGGCAGAGCTGCAAAGAAGGCTGCCAGTGACTGTTAACACCTAAACCATCATCAACCACTGTCAGGGCTGAGGTTTTCAGCTCTACTGACGGTGGCAGGGGCTGCGCACACTCCTCTCCCAATTCTCCATCTCCAGCCTAAAGGAGGGAAGGGCACTGCCGTGCCAGCCTCTCCCCAGCCCCAAGGGCCTTTGGACTCACCGTAGTACGTGCTTGCAGTTATGGACACGATCCAGAAAGCCAGAGAAATACAAATGAGCAAGTTCAGAACGACGATATTCGCTATCATCTTGAGGTATTCTTTGAAGAAATTATCCTGGTAATAGGACATAGGAAGCCAGAGGGAGAACACCTGGCGGGGAAGCACAAAGCGAACCGCATCACCGATACCGCTACCACCTTTTCTTCCTCCTCCTCCTCCAAGCTGCGGCCCGATCCAG
>NW_010195206.1:0-248 GCF_000695765.1 Mesitornis unicolor
GGTAAAAGGATGATCTGAAAGAATTGAGCAGGAGCTGTGTGTGAGATGGGGGCGGGGGGGAGTCCTTCTTTTATTTCTGAAAAAAGTATTTCACTTGGACTTCTGCTGCGCATTTGGCTCCCCTGTCCCACTTCCTCAGTGGTTTTTGACGCTTTTTAAGGAGATAAGGGATTGGAGATATTAGCTATTAGCTATTCTTCCCCCCCCCTTTTTTTTTTTTTTACTTTTTTTTTCCCCCCCCAAATTTG
>NW_010195206.1:279-989 GCF_000695765.1 Mesitornis unicolor
TGTTTGACTTCTATGGCTATGTCAGTACTGGGGAGGTGGGGGCTGGTTGTTACAGTCCTAAATGATGTCGTTTTCTGTGACAGCTTTTCACTGACCTCGGTGAAATGCCGGAATTGTAGGGAGGGGAATGTGCCGACACGTAACCGCTGAGTTATCTGGCTTTTCAGTCTATGAATCTTCTTGTAGCTCAGTAGTTATTTGAGGACCCTCTGGAGAAGTCGTTCAACACGTGAAATGTATGTGACCTTTCAAGATACAGCAGAAATGCTTTGCTGCATGTGTTGTGTTCGGGAAGATCTGTATGTGTTTTTAATAGGGACTCTGCTTCTCGGAAGTTTCCAGGCAACTTGAGTATCTCAGTAAATCTAGATTTTACTGTTCATTTAGAAGTGCCTTTAAACCATAATCGAAATGAGTGTTCTCTGTGTTTATTGACAATGGCGGTGTTATTAACCCATGTCCTTCATTCCTTTTCTCTCTTTTTTTTTTTTAATTCATGATGAAGTATAAGTATGTGATGCTGTTCATTGCAGAAGTTTGAAGGAAGCACCCCTGGGTTAACGCAGTTGACATACTCTGGAGTGGTGGGGAAGGCAGGTGGTGGAGCTGGGTCTCTTCAGCTTCTTGTCCCCTTGTCAGTCGGGTCCAGTGGATCAGTGGAGGTGCCCCAGTGGAATGGAGCTATCACTGCAGCTTTGTGGGGGGGGGAG
>NW_010195206.1:1020-7717 GCF_000695765.1 Mesitornis unicolor
GAAGAAGGCGCTCTTCCTGATAGCTACGCAGAAACTAAAGGGACTGTAGTTTCCTTCTTTCAAGAAGAAGCACTGAGACCTAGTGGAAAACATACTTGTCTTGTTGGGTGTTGCTAGACTTCAGTGTGCAGGAGAATAAGGGGCAGAGGGAAGAAAAGTGGAACACATTTACGCTGTTCATTTACCTAGCTATGTCTAGATTTCTTTTATAAAAGTTGAGATAAGACATATCCCTTTAAGGTAGTTATTTAAAGACAGTTTGAGGAATAAGTGCATTCATATAAACTAGACAAAGAGCTGTCTATTACAGCATACTAAGCAATTTTAATTTTGATCCTGATCTTAAAGCTTTATAGATTCAGAAAGTACTGATACTTGCTTTTAATTTAGAAAGTCTCAAGCTTCTTTGTGTCTTTTTAAGCTTCTGAAATTCAGATCAACAGGAAACAGTTGGTTCTCCCCTTCTTACTCTCTTCCCCTTACTAATTATTTAGAAAACACTGCTTTCTGAAAAATGCTTTCTAGCAATGGCTTGTCTATTTCTGGAGCATTAGGGTGGAGGAGGGAGCTGCTCTGTCATGTACTCCTGGGAGACTCCTACTCCTGAAGGTGTCAATAGTGTCATCGCTATGCAAGACATATCAAGATACTGTTTCAGAACTCGTCTCTACACAATGCTCAGAGATGTGACAATTTGAAGAGAAAAATTGCAGTCAGCTTCTGTTGACATAGAAATATATAAATAATCTTGTGGGTCTGGTTGTGTGAGTGCCGAGCTGCTGCCTAGGGTCAACACACCACAGATTTAAACCGTGCAGCATGATTATTTACTTTTGCTTCATTTTGGGAAAGAGGGTGAGGGGATGTGCAAGAACTAGACTTGGAGCCAGAGGATCCTCATTGCTCTTCACAGGATACAACCTCAGTATTGAATATCCTTTTAGTGTGTGATTTGTTTAGATTCCAGTGTTCTCCTCCTCTCTGTGGTGTTTCTTTGAAGTTGCTAGCTCTGTGACAAATTGGATGATTTAGAATTATATATTGAAAGTGGCTGTCAGTTGCCTTTGAAAAAGAGGTCATTCTCCACAGTGCTTTAAAAGAATGTGCTATTGTGGTAGAAATAGTGGCTTCTTTGAGAAGGGAGTGTCTCATTTTCATATTGTGGAAGTTGTTGTTTGAACCTCTTGATAACAAACTCAAAGTACAAAGAATGATGTGTTCAAATCAACTAAATGCAGGTGGACCTAGAGTTATGCTTTGTAATTGGAATTATGTGGGTCTTGGAATTGTTCTAAAAATAGTAAACTAGTTAGAGACAGGCACTGATTATGGTTGAGTGTGAGTAAATGAACATATGATAAAACTCGAATTTAAGATGAAATGAATATCTTCAAGAATGAAACAGATGATTGTTTTTACCTTCAAGCAAGTGCTATGGCATATGAAAATGCAGTTAGAGCATATGCAGTGCTATTTCTACACAGCTCCCAGCTGATTAACCCCATCGTACCATGGTTTGACTTCTTTTAAACTTTGAAATGACAGTGCTGGCTTTGATATGTAGGGTCAATCTTAATTTTAGCTCTTTATCCCCTGTTCGTAGGGCCCTGAAACTCCTCTGTTGCATGACCAAAAAGCAACTGCTGAAAAAAACATCACCTCATAGGCATGTAGATTGGATCTATGATAGGGAAAGAACTGTGGTGCACAACACTTGAGTGCCTCTGAGATGCCATGTTATTTGCTGCATTACAAACACTGGGCACTGCTTGGTGTGTATATATATTTTATTTGAATGATGCAAAGAGTCAGAATGTCCCCCTGCTGCTGGGGAAACTAAGCATGCGTGTGCCGCAGTGATTGCTCCTTCAGTGAGTTATTTTGCAGATTAGACACGGGACGTGTTGTAGGAATAATGATTTTCTCCTAATATATTTAGCAACTTTCTTTTTTTTTTCTTTCTTTTCCTGTGACACAAACCATTTCTTCCGTGACAGAAACCTCACAATTCAGCCATTTCAGAATAGTTACTTCTTTCTTTTCTCATTTTGGGAAGGAGATGAGTTTTTGAGGGAAGTGGAATCCCCTCTTTTCAGGAAGTAGAAGAAAAAATATACCAAGGATCAAATGGTAGGAAGCAGTGACTGGTTTTCACTGAAGCTCTCCAGTAAAAATAATAAGGATTTTACTTTTTTGAAAGCTGACCTCAGAGTTAATAAAACTTCTGAACTTTTTGGAGGCCTAAGAAGTAGTTGTGTGTTATTTACAGTGAAAAAAGTGTATCATTGCCTCTTCACATTTTCTGTTTCCTGGTACTGAACAATAGCAGATGTAAAGCCTATTAGACATTTCTTTGGTGTGTGATAGGGAAGGTTATAGGCAGAGAGGGAAAGACTTGGGAGGTAGGAAGGTAAGAAGGAAATAGAAGTGTTAACAGTGAGATTCCCCTGCCCCCCTCCTGTTGGCTTCTGTAGGTGCTCTTGTTTTTAGGAAAAAATGAAATAAGGACTAAAGGATCCTGAACCTTCAGTGTATGTGACCAGGTAGGAGGTTGCCCATCTTGCAGCATGCATGTGCACTCCCTGCTTTGCCCAGGGAGAGGCAGGGATTGGCAAAACCGGGATCCTGAGAGGAATTTGTGAGACGTTGCATGGATATGCGTGTGATAGGCAGTATTAGATGTGGTTTGTTTTGCTTTAAGACATTCTTCTTGTCGCTTTGGCAAGTCTGTTTTGAAAAGGATACTGGATTCATTTTAATGCTATCACAAACTCTGGGCTGAAGAACTTGCTTTAGTTTACAATTTGACTGTAATACATGACATGCAAAATGGCATGTATGGGCCAGAAGTTAATGCGGCAATGGGCTTCAGGGCTCCAGAGGCAGAAGGATTTGGAACTTCCACTTCAGTCAATCTAACTTATAACTCAGTATGAAACTATAAAAGGCTTCAGACAATAAACAGATGGACTATTTGAAGAGTTTAATATTGCAAATTCTTAGTTACACCTTCTTGAATAAGAACTTAAACTGGAATGGATTTATTTGTAAACTGTAAGGTTCGTATTATGTCGTAAGGCATTGTGAAAATTCCTATGACTAAAAAACTTGGTGATTCATGTATTAGAGTATTCAGCCTTTGCTATGGAGCTACACCTGACACCTCTACAGTATTCTATTTTTTTATTTTTTAAAAGAAAATGTTCTTATGAAAGTTTAAAGATACTTTAAAAATGGTATTTTCTGTAATACTTTTTTTTGACTGCGTGTACTATTTGTTGTTTAGAGATCAGCAGATAATTAATAGTTGAATATTTCAAAACTTGAATTGCTTTTACTTCTACTTCTCTCTTTTGAGCACTGAAATATATGTGTTCTCATATTGCTGTGGAAAGTATAAAGAGTGTTTTAAGAGAGTGAGTTTATGAATCATTCGTAATACAACTTAAATTTCTGGATGTTACTCTTTACAGAATTGCTTTGATTGTGAAGGAGTAGAATGACTATTGATCTGGCTTTTTAATTTATTTTAGTTCCCTTTCAGGCTTTAGAATCTAACAGATCTGGCTAAAATGATCTGTAAAAGGGTCTGGTATCACTACTCATTTTGCTCTCATTGCTTCAGTGATATTCAATAAAATGTCTAATAGAAATGAGGACTAGTAGTCAGTGTTCATTGTCGACCTGTTGTTTAGCTTTGTTCCAGTCTACTCTAAATGATGGTTTAAAAGCTTATGCTGGATTCCACAAAAGAGTTAGGAGACATACACCACTTTAACGCACTTCAGGATTTAATTCAGGAGGCAGTTCAGAAAACACTTGCCAGAGTTGCTTAAATTTTGAGAAAGCCTGGGTATCTGAGGGTGTGATTTGCAGCTATATTCTTCATGTAAATATTTCTCCTGAATCCTCTTAATTGCTTGGCATCATTTGATATGGTAAAGATTCTTTCTTTATCGCCTTTTTTTTTTTCTATAAAACATTATACAATCCGATGGTGAGGTGCAGGCTCTGCTAAGATTTCTTTGCTTCTGAGTCATTCTGTAGATAGGCAGATGACCTGGTTTGTTAGGGACTCGCATTACACACAGTCACTTTATTTGGTTTTATGTGTTGTTTTGGCATCTATTGTGACTGTTTCCTGTTCCCATTTTATGTTGCTGTCTGTATTTAATGCTGGCTTGGACAGATGGTTGTAAAAGCTTTACCTGAGAGAGGATAGTTCTCAAGATAATGTCTGCATAAGATAGTATGTGGATACCTTTCATCAAAATTTAAATAGTCAGTTGCTTTTCTTTTGCTGATAATCTAATCTGCATTCTGTTACATTTAACACTGTCCAAAGTGCCTGTGTTTGATTAAAGTGTATTTTTTTTGAAGTGTTGTACTGATTTCTGATTGTCATGAAGGCCCAAGTTGATTCATACCTTGTAGTTAGTAATGTAATTTCTTGTTGAAAAGGTATGCAGAGTCTTTAGATATCTGTTATTTTGATCTGACTATTTCAACTCTGCTCAAAATTAGATTATCAATTGCGACTTTATTCATTAGCATCTTGCCTTATTATACTTTGGGTTATTTTGATGATTATGTGGTATATAATGTAACTGCACATTAAGCTTCTAGCTAACCATAGTGGTGCTTCTGGGTTGAATCTTGGTGACCTCGTAGTGATTCATCTCACAGCAATGACAAACATCATAGCAAAGTCTCTGTAATAGCAAAAGGGCTACTGCTAATGAATGCAAATGGGTCTTAACATGGAGCATTTTACAATTCCATATTGTGGGTCTGGATTGTTAATCTTGGATGTCCGCACTTTTATCTTTATTCAGCTTCTGATGTACAAATGATAATTTTGGTGGGATAGTCTTCTGCAGCTTCAGTCTGTTTTCATAATGGTAATGATTTCCTGTCATGTTCCTCACTGCATTTCTTGCTTCTGAATTTCCACATACTATATTCAGCTTAGCTGCTACTTCGGAGATCCTTGTCATCCTTGGCTGTGCAAAGCTTTGGCTTCCAGGCCTTCTAGGATGGGATCAGCAGCTTTGTGAGATCTTGAATTTTTTTTCAGTTCAAATGGTTTTCTCTGTAAGCATCTAATATTGTAGAGAATTAATAACTGTCACCCTAGTTTATCTTAGTTGTGATACTAGAGTTCAGAGTAGTATGAATTGCATTTTCTCTTCTTTGATATGAGTTCAGAACTGTGTGCACATTTTATTTTTGTTCTAAATTGTTGGTTTTTTTGGGCTAAGAAAAATGCAGGTAGTCCTTGAGATGGTATGCTTTTTAAATTCCATTTTAAGTTTGTGGGATAGTTCCCTGTCCTGATTAAATGGTACTCTTGTTCAGTGACCTGATGGTTGCTACTTGGTGGTGGTCTGTCAGATTTCAAAGTCTGTGGAATATTTTACTCTTCCCTTCACAAATAGTTCTCAGTTGCTGTAACCAGTTTACAATCAAAGTATAATTTTATATATGGCAGAAAAAACAGTATAACATCCTGGATGCATTTTCTTCACTGTCTAACAAGCAATAGTTATATGGTTCCTATTACATGGTGGGGTTTGTTTTTGGTTTGCTTTGTTGTTTTCGGTTTGTTGTTTGGTTAGTTGTTTTTTTTTCTTCCCAGAAAGGTATGTGCTAGTTTGGATTAATTTCAATGAAAAACACCCACTCTTTGTTCTGAATAAAGGATAACCTCAAGTTGCTGTGACTTAAAGTAGATGTTAGGTGAGTAGAGGTAGGCCATTCTCTGAAGTAACAGATTAAAATCTTAGTACCAGGCATTGGACACGTGATAGTTTGAGATATTACAGAATGCCTTCTCTTCTGTTTTCCTTCTTTCTCTCTCTATTCTGCTTTAAATTTTGAGGTTCATTGTTCTGCTCAATAAAACAGCAGAGCTGGTCTCATGCTGCAGAGAATAGGAAAGATAAGGCACAGCTTTCAGAAAGAGCTTGTCTTTGAAGGTTGCTTGATCCAGTTCAGTAGAGGAAGCTCTGTTTTCATCTGTCTGCTTCAAAGCCTGTATGCAATGAAGTCCAGAAACAGAGGACACAGCACATTTTAACTTGAAAACAACCACTGTTGAAATATTATTTCTTAAGATCATAAAAGTACAATTAAAAGCAAATGGAGTCATTACACAGTACCAGCTTGCATGATTCTTAGTTCAGACTTGGCTGTCTCAAAGTTCAGGTATAAACAAGTGACAGTCTGTTGTCATCTGGAGATCCTCCATCAAGCAGAAATACTTTGTTCTGGTTCCTGGAGTTGAACACTGTCCTACATCCAGGGGGCTGAGAGTGACAATACTGATCTCAGTGCATTGGTGTCCCTGCTTGTGGGAGCTTGTAGAAGCTCAGTGGGAATATTTTCAGATATTTGCTTTCTTTTTGCTTTCAACCAGTATTTCCTCTTTATTTTTATGGATGCCATGATGTCTTGGCCTTTCCTTAGTCTTTGTTTCTGGGTTGACCTGTTGTATCCATCCCAACTACATGGAGGGATGAGGTAAGGAACAAAAAAACTCAGGAATTAAACAACTGGCTACGATCCTGGTGTGGGGAGCAAAACTTTGGGTTCTTCAATCATAGGATGGACTGCTCTCCTCCAGGCTACCTGTCTAGGGATGGGAAATGCTTGTTTGCAGAGGGGGTGAGAGTTATTTCTAAGAATCTTGCAGGGC
>NW_010195207.1:0-13635 GCF_000695765.1 Mesitornis unicolor
TGCTAGTACCAGCTTGCTTAGGACGCAGTACATCAGAGGTGGGGCAGAAGGTACATGGGATAGGAAAGGAGAAAAAACGGCACCCCCATGCTCTGAAGTGGGGCCATTAGCCTCATTCCCTGAGGAGAAATGGAGGGGGAAGAGGAGTGGCCTCAGCTGAAGGACTCGCTTTTTCCTCACCTCACTAATTAAAGCACCAAATCCTTTAAAGAAGTGTTTCCTTCACTTTCAGAGTATTGCTTGGAGAAGTGAGTTGTATTGTCTCCTTCTGTCTTGTAAGCAGAAGCACAGTAGTAGATGCTGGAATAGTGCGCCTGGCTTGTTTCAGCAGGTGAGTCAGCTTTTAGTACCAACAAGGAAATGTGAATCCTTAGCTAGAAAATTACTGTTAGCCTAAGATAATGCTAGCTATGTAGATAAGTGTGTTGGTTTTTGTTTGTTTTTTTTTAGATGCTGTGAGTGGCTTTGTGTTAATAAACTCTTAAGTAATCTTACCTCAATAACCCCAATAAAACAAAATGGCTGTCAGAGGAGGGAAAAGGTACAAGGCTACCGTTGTTAGGCAGGAGTTTACAAGCATTCAGTGATTAAAGCCTCACTCCAGTAAGAAGCCTAAGGCAAACAAATTCCTTCAGCTTTGCCCTGCCTGTGCATAGGCCTGGCTCGCAGGGATGGAGCTCAGGGAGCTGTAGATAGCAGAGGCTGCTGAGCTTGCTGCTTGTGATCAGAAATGTCCTGTCCCCAAATCAAAGGGTTCATAGATAAGGACAATTTGAGATAGTTTCAGGCCAAACTCATCTAGCCTAAGGGACTTTTAATTTTCTTTTAGTAATCTTCTTCAATGAAATAGCATAGGCATTTTCTAAAACAAACAGAGCAGTTGCTTAGATGCAAATAAAGAAGAAATTAACAGGCTGATGCTATTACTTCCCCCCCCTTCCAATTTTGTTACTTGAAATCCAATTATCTATAAAATTCTCAAACGGGGGATTTTTTTTCAAATAGCCAGGATTACAGGCAGTGTGTGAAACCAATCAGTGCTGTTGTTTCTCGTACAGCAGGGATTTTTTTGTATGTGACTGCTGCTAGACTTGTACAAGTCAAACTGCACAGTGAGCACTAGTCTGAGGCCTCGAGCTTGCAAAGAAATCCTTCAGCACCAATTACACTGGTTTTCCTGAGGCTGGAAGCTGAAGGTCAGCTGTTCCTTTCATGATTGCCAGTAGTACTTCTATTGTGCACAGAGGAAGTACTCCAAATAGTGATGGTATTTTCCTGATGTTTTGCCAAGCAAAACTGAGCCTGGCATCCAAGATTACTGTGCTTTCTTTGTGTATTTTTTGCTTATTCTGTGCTGCTGTCTCCTGGGTCAATCACTTGATCTAATTCTATAGGGAAAACATCCCTATATATTTCTATAATCCTTATTGCCATTTGCACAGCCTTGGCAGGGATTTTTTTCATTGCCCCTTAACTAATGAACTTATTAATGCACTTAGTTATTAAACTTTTCTGCTATATAATGCAAAATTAAAGATTAAATAAACAGTTTACACTAGTAAACACCACCGAAATTAAACTGTTTGTCTAATGTTTTGGTTATTTTAGGAACACTTACATAATAAGGAGGGAGGTGCTGTGAAAATCACGTATTGCTCCAGTTGAGAATTCTGCTCCTATGTAACCTCTCCAGTGTGCTGATTTTCTCCATGCCTACCATGACTCCTACAGTCTTTAGGCAGAAAACGCTGAGCTGTGAATGACTTTCCGCCTCTTTAGGGATTCTGGCAAGTCTGAGTAATGATTGCTTCCATTCTGAAAACAGCTGCAGCAATGAATGTATTGGATTGCTAAAGATTTTCCTGACTAGCAATCCTTCCACATTTCTTCTATGTATGTCAGAATAATGTTGTCATTTATATAGTATAAAATGTTCTAGAGTTCGATACTCTGGTGAAGATATAAAGCAGGGTAGATTTTTATTGTCTGCATATGAAATATCTGGTTTTAACTTACAGAATTTAGAAGACAGTCCTGAGATTTCATACCAGCTATTAGAATAATAACTTTCAGTGGGGAAATAACGTAAATCAATGCTGTTTGCTGGCAACTTGCTAATTTGTTCTAATCTAAGCACTAATATTTCACTGTACTTGTGAAGCTCTGTGAAAATGTCTTTTTAGAGCTGGGAGAAGACACTGTATCAGGTGTAGAGCAATCCCCAGTGTGTTCATCTCTGTAATCAGCTGTCTGTAAACCTGTTAAACTGTGCAGCTGTTTCACATGGATGCTGGGGAAGGCTCATGCATTATTTGCTCAACCTGGGAGAGGGGTGTTTAACTCCATTTTCAGGCATGCTTTAGAAAGAAGTTTCATAGTACTTGTTAATACAGCACACCCTTCAACACACAGCATGAGAACAATTCTTCCATTAAGAAAAATGGTAACAATTCTGGTCAATAAAAAAAAAATTCTGGTTAATTATCTCTGTGTGTTCAGTGTTACAGGTCATATCCATGATACTTTTCCAGAAAGAGCAGGGGCAAGAAATACAACAGTAACTCATGGGCTTTGCTGTATGTTTGGGCTTGTAACCTGGTGTAACTCTGGAATTTTTTTCAACCTGGAACCTACAAAGGATGGAGGGGGTTGACTGATTTAATGCTACCATTAAGAATAAGGAAATTATAACTGAGCTAAAGACCTTTGTAACTTTTTTTCAGGGTCTCTGTATGGTAAAGTAGCCTAAAGCCTTTAAAGAAGACCTGAAAGAAGGAGCCTTGCATGAGTTTTGTGAAGACTGCAGAAGAGAAATAAGATGACAGACTGTGCATACTCAGCTCTGACAGTCCCAGCTCCGTTACTTCAGGAGATTTGTGTCCGTATTGCATTTCTTATCCAGGTGATAAGTATGTTGCATAGAATCTCTTGCCTGCCTGTTTCTGTCCATAAGTCTTACCTTGTGAACACATGCGAGTTATCCTTAAAAACATTTAGTCATGTTAGTGTTCCCTTTATGGCCTTCTCATCCCTTTTCCTATCTTGAGTTTGGTGTAGCCCACTCAAACACTTCCCTGTTCTCGTCTCACTGAAGTGTATGCTGTGCTGTCCCATGTTTCACTTTGCGTAACCTTCTGCCTCTTGCCTCAGCTTAACCCTTGTAACTCTTTGCAGTAATGACAGTGTGAGATATTACAGTGTGGAAGCGGGAGGATAAAACTGGGAGCTGGAGTTCTGCTTCGTGTTTCTGGCTACGCTGCAAGGTTACAGGTGGACTTCAATGTGATCATTTAATTCATAAGAATATTGAAGTAAAGAGGGGTAACATCTTAAGTGGGTAACCTCTCTCTGCTTGATTGTTGCATTCTTTTTAAGGGAAGTGATTATTTTGTGGGTGTTCAGCCTTGTTCAAACAAACTGGAGAAGACTAGAGGTCAGGTCATTTGGACTGATCAAAACTTACAGGTCGGAGAGGTCCAGCTGTTCTCTGAGAGGGAGAGAGATGCTTTTTTGACCTTCTTGATTTCAGCTGCATTTGGCAAGAGGAGCTGGCTGATAACACAGGTGCCCAAGAGCATGCTTCTCACAAAATGAGGATCTTCCTCTCAGTGAGATTGTCTTCATTTAGTAAATTAAAACCTGCCATCCACAACCCAGGGCATGGGAGGAGATGACCTCTTCTGTTAATGATTTTGTTGATTACAAGAACTTGTATTTAATTGCAATGTGCATGACTGGTATGTTTCAGGCAGTGTGTCTTCAGAGAAATGAGGGAAAGTGAGTTGGGTGTTCTGCCAATAGGTCAGGCATTTTTTGTTTATTCTTCCCTGTGATCTGCTTTGTGTGTTCTATATGCATGCATATTAATCAATGTAGGCAGACTTTAATTGTAGGCAAATAGTACTTACTGCTTCCCAGATCAATATGTCTTCTAAAGTAGATGCAAGAAAAAATTCTATGAGTACAATTGAAAAGCTCTGCTTTGCGTTAGAAGTCATCTTCACTTTTTGGCAAAGTCTCACCTGATCTTTCAAGCAAGTAGCCTTCAAAGGAAAGAAAAAATGTTTTTCTAACTCTGTAAAACAAAGAACTGATTTAGAGCCAAATGCTGCTTTTTTTTTCTTTTTTCTTTTTTTTTTTAATTGGAGGAGACAAGGACGAAAAGTATCAGTGAAGTGTCTTTCAGAGGAGAGTTTTCAATACATGTGCTCAGTGAATGCAATCAACTGTATTGCACTTTAGCCAATTTCCTTTGACACTGAATGTCTGTGCAGAGATCTGTAAGTGGAGGCTTGCAAACTGGGGGCTCATGACTCTTCGTTCCACTGTTGTGCTTTTGGCTGCCCTGCAGCCGTTGACTGTGGTCATCTAAAACAGTGTTAGTCTAGGGCAGTTCCCCCAGCTCTACACAGCTTGGTGTGTTATGGGGTATAGGATATTACAGTTGTATGTGCCTGCATCCTGTATGCTTTAAATGGAAAATTACACCCTAATCACCCTGAAGGAATTAACTTGTTTGGGCTATAACATTGCTACAGCAATGTGTAGATGATGTGTGTTAATTAGTATACAGCCCGCTATTTACAAATATGAAGGGGAGTGGGTGTTTTTGGAAAGTGTTACTTATGATGTTATGGACACTCTAAACTTTCTAAGTTTTAATTCCTTGGAAATCTTTTCCCAGGAGCTGATAACTCTTTTAAAATGAATGCTTTCAGTGGTTGAGATGTTTACTTTAGGTGAATGTTTCCTCTGTTAATGGAAGGTGTGTGAGCCTTAACAAATGAAATGCTTGTTCTGAAAGCACAAATGCTTTCCAGTCTCCCACAGCACTGTATATAGGGTGCTCTACAACATGAAGATAAGCACAGAATAATTCTGAACATACATCAAAATACCTTTATCAACCAGCATTTTGCTTCTTTAGTACCACCAGATTTCATCCTTCCCCCTCTACAGTGAGAGTCTGCTAGCTTTGGTTCTGGAATTCATGACAAACATCAGTGCATCATCCTCAGGCAGAGAGAAGATCTTTTCCAGGTTCTGAGAAGAAGTGAACAAACACTTTACAAAACAAATTACTTATAGGAATTGTTCCTCAACAGGAAATCAGACGAGTTCTCTGAATTTAAATCTAACTTAATAATCCTTAAAACAAGCAGCCAGAATGTTGTGGACAGAAAAACACTTACACAGGTTACCGAGAAAAACTAATCAAGAGTTATTCAATATGAGGAACCATTGTTAGTTTTGGAAGTTTCCTCAGCTGCAGACCTTGGAGACCAGAAAGGCGCTGGGGATGAACACTGATGTTTCCCACTTCCTGAATTTCCCAGGATGCTGTGGCAGGGTGCCAGGACAGTCGTACAGGTTTTCGGAAGAGGCACAGTAGACGTAAAACCTCTAATCAAAATAATGCCTAGCTGTACCTCAACCTATGCACACTTGTGTCTTTCCTTGTTGTTAAGGCACACCAGTATGTTTTATGAGTTGGGTTACTTCTTGGCTGAGTGATTGGCTTTACAGATTTCAGTTCTTTCTAAAGCTGTAAAAGATAGCCAAAGGAAACTTCAGATCTTGCTGTCTGCCCCAGTAGGCCTATTGTTATGTTAGTTAGAAATGAGACTAATTGAAGTCTATATCCATCCAAATCTTGATGAGATGCCCTGTGTGACTGATTAGTTTTAAATGTTGCTTTATGATCCCTCTGGGAAAATTTAATTTCTTAATTAGATTTATAGGAAAAGGTTTTCATGTAAGCACCAAGGATTTGTAGGATTTGAGTCTTGGATCTGAAAATTATTTTTTTTAAGCTAAAGTAATTTTATTGTCATGGTGATCTCATAGTTAATCTTAGTGGTTGTTTTCTGAACCCACAACAGTGTTTTTCTAAGATTCTGAGATGGGTCTTGCTAAACACTAATCAATACACAGCTTCTTTCTTTTTCATTAGTGCTAAACAAGATCTAGCTCTAAACTGTAGAGACTCGTAGAATCATCAGTGCCTGGGCAGAGGGGCAACAGGATTTTATCTTCTGCTCGATGTATTTCTTAATGTCTGTACAAGCTTTGGCAAGATAACTTACTTGAGGATTCAACTGAAGTAGAACCAAAGTAGTGGAACCAGGTGTATACCCAGGGGTGAAGCGCTGACAAACACACAGCACCTCAAATCAGCAAACTGCCTGAGTCAATCAATGCCAGTAGGAAACAATTTTCCCCTCACCCATGAGATTATGCACATACCTCAGATCAAACTGGTGTCAGAGGCTGCCATGGCAAACTTCATATAAAATCATATTGAATGTAGAAAAAATATCCAAGTTTTTCCACTCAATTAAGAAGGATTATAGGCTAGGTTTGGATGTTTTCCAGATACCATGAACTCTACCTTACTTTGTCAAGAGTGTCACTGATTTGAAGGCAAAGAGATTATTCTACTTAGTCCCTGTGAAATGTGTTCTTTCACACAAACAGCGCATTCCTAGAGAAAGTTCTAGGGGGTCCTTTCCAGGCTAGTTTGCAGACACACAGGAAATGCATAAAATCTGCATGGGTGTGTTTCATTATTTATATTTTTTTTTTGGCATCTCAGCACTAAAATAATAGATAATGCACATAATCTTTGAACATAATCTGAAGCCCATAGTTACGGTGGTTTTCAGGACTCTAGGATGCCAATCCAGGATTTCTTTTTGCCTAGCACGCTGATATGGCAGTAATTTACACTCTCTTGCATAACTGATTAGAAGTACAGGAAGGTGACCTTCTCTATCCACATCTTCCACCCAGCCTTGCAGCTTGAGACAGCGTGAAACTCTCCCTGACACGAGGCCATGGTGCGAGTGTGCCTGTCTGTTATGTGAGGGGCAGTGGCTGGATGTTTCGTAGGGCTCCTCTCTGCACTTGCTGTTTTGTAAGGTCTGTCCTCAGGTCCAAGGCCTAAGATAGGCTTTAAAGCTTAGAAAAGACATACAAGAAAATACTTGCTTGACTGGTGAATGTACAAGCATTGGAATCAACTTCCAACAGAAACTTTGCTATATGGAGGAAACCTATGCCTACCTCTTTATTTCATGCAAGTTAGCCAAGAATAGCCAATAACAGCAAATGTCTGTGCACTCAAGACACACGGCTAAGGCAGATTTTTTTTTGCTGTTGTCATGCACGTGGATAGATCTTGATCTAGATTCCACTTCACCTCATCAACAGAAAATTAATTTTCTCAATAAGCAAGCATATACATGAAACAATTCTTTGCACAATCCTATCCAGATATGGCTTTTTAATTGCTGTTTTTTCCAATTAGTCACCTGAGGTTTTTAAACTAAAAAGAAAAAACCCAACAAACATTTACATTTGGTGCAAAACTTGAGGGGTCAGCTATTCAGTAACTGGTCTCTATTTGTAAGTTGTGCTGACCTAGCATCTATTGATCCAGTATGGTTGGGCACATGATGTTTATGTTTCTGATTAAATTAAGAAAGTGAATGACTGAAGGATGACTTCAGCTCTTCTATAAGGAAAAAGCCAAACTTTGAGTTTATATTTATTAGTGCACTGGCATCCCGTAAAATGTATAATTTGTGTGACAGACTTGAGGAAAAAAAAAGTTTAAAAGAAAATGGTTTTTTGGGTTTTTTCCCCCCTGCAATCCATGAGATCCATGTGAAGTTTTATGCATCGTGTGTCTTGGAAGTTTACTTCCCTTTCACAGATAGAGCTTAAATGCAGTCGAGTTTCTGTGCAGGTTGTTTTCTGAGATTTTAAGTGGTCTCAGGCTGAATGTGGTCAACGTTGTATGTGCAGGTTGTGGCTTTTTGATAATGACCACTGGCAACCTTTATCTCTAAGTGATGTATGAGCTCTTTTTTGACAAGCATGTTATACAAATTGGAGAAAGAGAAGCAGCATCTTGGGGTTGAATATTGTTCAAGGTATTTTTGTAGCCTGTCCTTTTCATTAGGTGAAAAGGTACCAAAGGACTGTATTGCCCTTTTTTGGAGTGAGAGTTAATCACGTTTCCTGTATGTGTGTATTCTGGCAGGAGAATGATTTAAATGTGAAGCTTTAGACAAGTGTATTCTCAGCTGGTTCTTGACTTCTTGGCCTCATACAAGAAGGTGGGGAACCGGAGCTTGGCTCAGTTGAGTTGCATGTTTGTACACATCCGTGCTGCTTTTTGCTTTCTGATGCAGCACAAGCAGCAGCTTCCCTATCATCCTGTTGCTGTCTGTAAGCACCTGATAACGGGGAAGAAGCACTAGCAGATAAGGAGATGGAAGCTGCCATGGTTTTCAGCCTTGAGCATTTGAAGGGGCAGCCAAGTCTTACACTGAAAATTGAGTGCTGTTTTCTTGTAATACCCTGTTGAAGACGGAGAGCCTTGGGAACACGATGCTTCTCTCTTTACTCTTTGGTGCAGTTCCTTGCACAAAAAACAAGTTAAAATCTTGACCCTTATTATATGTTATGCTTAGATCTCTTATTGACCCAGTTTATAGGCTAAAAACAATATAGTTTCATGTAATTTACTAAGAGATGCGATTGAGTACTTAGCTTGTTAAAATTATTTTTCAAACCAAGAGGACTTGGTGAAGTGGAGGGCAAATGGACAGATTCCCAATAAAGTTGTGCTGTGTACCGTCAGGTATAGCAGATCTGGTCTATGAAGCCTCAGTGTCTGCTTTGCTGTCAACAATTCCTGACCACCAGGAGGAGGGTGTTGGGGCAGTCCCTGGTTAAACAAAGTACAGTGCAACGGCACATGTGCACGCACACACGCTGTGCTGTTTCAAAAGACAGAGAGCAAAGGAAAGTCAAGAAGCAATCTGTTGTTTCACTCACTGTTTGGCATGTTACAGGAGAAATTGTGTGTTTTCCTTTTAAACTCAGTCTGTTAAAGCATATCAAATTAAACTTGGTGGAGGCTACAAGGCCCAGGTTCAGAGCAACAAAATATTAAAACAGCAGTGGGGCCTATGAACCTTTTCATGTGGGCTGATGTTTGTGAGCTTCAAAAAAAAAGAAGTTAGGTCAGCAGGCGCTGGTTATATCGCCTGTTCTTTTTACTGCTGGCAGTTACTATCAGTCTATCAGTGTAGATACGATCCGCTCACGGAGGCGTGAGAGCCTGCACTATCTCAGGGGGAATCGTTCTGCACGTGCCTGAGACTGACCACCAAACTGCTTATTATAGTGCACATACAAATACAAGGTTATCCAGTATTCTTAGTTCTTCCTTCGTTTTCCTCTGTATTGACTCCAAACCTCTAGTGGGAGTAGCAGTGAAGGCATTTCTCAGCCTGAGTCCAGTGCTGCCGGTGTAAGACAAGCACTGCAGACGGCAAAAATAGTCTCAGGCTGGAACTGTGCCTGAGCTCTGATAGGGGTGGACAGGAGGTGATGTGTCTGGCTGATACTTCTGGGGTACTCTCGGAGCTGAATAAACTTTAATCAATACACTGATTTCTTTACTTATGTCAGGAACAGAATGTTTTTCCAAGGTTCTGTGGCAGTTAATCCAGAACAAATGCCTATTTTCTGGTTTTAAATTAAACAAATGCAAAACAAATTGGAGACAGGCCCATCAGAGGTACAGCGATGCTATTTGTGACTAAAAGCTGAGATAGTAGTGTTCCATCGCTTCAATACATTTAGGTGTGAGAACAGGACTTCTCCTTTCCTTGATTTCAGAGAGGAGACCCAGTTTCTGCCTCTTTAAAAATACGCTAGTCAGTTTATTGGAGAATATGTTGATGAAACTGCCTCTAAAGTAGTTAACTGCCATGAAAGAGATTTCATCAGCCGGTTTGAAACAGACAAAATGTATACATGAGTACCGATTAAGAGGTGCCATGAATCATCTTTGTAGCGTGATGAGACTGCTGAAATCACATTATTTTTAAAAGGAAGCCTGCCATTTTTCTTCATGGCCCTGCTCTAGAAGTGCCTTGTGTTCTCTGACCTTACTTGGGGAAGAAAGGGCAACACTAATGTCACAGATAAATAGTTGTATCTATCAAATCATATAGAAAGAAATAAAGGAAATAAGTTATAACTGTTTTTTTCCCCAAAGCCAAGAGTAATGTGGCAAATTCAAGGTCAGACATGAGTGCTGGCTAGAAGATGAGTGACTCAGTCAGTTGAGAAGAGGATGTTTGCTGTAGTCCCCAAGTTCAGACCATGTAGCTGGAGTCATCTGTCTTTTGGAGGCCTCCTGAATAACCATAGTCAGGCCAAGGTCACTGAAAACTGCTTGGATAATAGATGTTTTCTCCATAGTAAAGGACAGGGAATTGCTGAATAGAGTAATTAATGGGGACTATTTGGGAGCAGGAAGAAAAGAGGGAAGGGTCAGGTGAGCGTTCCACAGTAGGAAATTTATAGGAAGTTCAGCGGTGTCCTGTCATAGTGAAGGTGTGAGTACAAGGCACAGAAAGATAAAAAAATCTTTCAAACTAAAGCAGCTGCATCAAACCAGGTGCACATTGGTTATGTTGACTGTGTGTGCCCTGTTAACATGCTACATTTTCTTAGCTAACCAGACTTGGAAACCACAAGTTCCATTGAGCTGACACAAGCTAGATGTATCTGATAAATTTTGAAAATCAGGCCAACACCTTCAAAAATAATACAACTACTAACTTGGCTTCTGAACAATGAAAAACATCAGTCAGGGTAGTTTCTGTGCATACTTGTAACTATTGCTCTCTTGAACTTTTAATTTATTCCATCTTTAAAATGTGTCAGCTTGATCGTCTGCTATTAAAAAATTTGGGATTTCCAAATAACAGAAACCAATGAGGTCAAATATGAAAAACTAATTAAAAAGAATGTTCACCACTGCACTATCATACAAAGTCTAATTTCCAAGAATACACTCAAATGAAACTGAGAAACCCAAATTTTCTGGGCATTGTGGAAAATACTATGGTTACTGTTTTGCTGAAGCCTGATTCTTCAGTCCCAATAAGCACCTGAAGGTTCACGCAATGAAAACTGTGGAAAAGAGCGTGCAAAATACATTCTTGTTCTTCCCAACATTGATTTTTGTGGCCATTTCACAACTGTTGTCTTACAAAGTAAAGATACAGAAATGGGCATACTTGTACGCCAGGGATAATTCTTTGTGGCTTAGCTGCTGCAGCATTAACTGTTTTAGCATAGCTACCCCATCTTCACTCCTTAATATAAAATTAGCGACTTTTATTTTGCAGGAGTATGACTGGAGCTGCTCTGAATAACTCAACTGCTCTGAAAGGAGTGTTGTGAAATAGTTATTTTGTAGTAACTGTGTAGCTCGTTTCCCTTAGGTACAGAAATGCCTTAGTGCCTTCAGCATCCAAGCAGCTCTTCAAATAAATCAACATACTTCATTCTTGAAGTTTTGCAAAACTGAATTTGAAAATACAGCTGGGTTATGTATGCAAGGAGTATTTTCTGTCTTTAAGGAACTTATATTAAATTAGGAAAAATACATGTTAAAGAACATTACAGTAAGAGAAATTATTTCGAATGGAACTTTAAATAAAAATAAAAAGCCAAAACTGTGATGAAGCATACAACCTAGAAACATTTTGTATTGGATACTAGAAAATATTCTCTAAGTCCTACAAACACCTTTGCCATCATTTCTTCTCAGCATATACACACTGATTTCTAAGGAAATACGATTCCAGTAAAGCCTGGGTTTGTGGTGACAGTGACCTGAGCATTCCATTTTTTAGGGTTTTGTTAAGCCTTCTGGAAGATATTTGTTGTCTTTCAATGCTGCCTTCAAAAATAATGATAATTAATGTGTTCAACAGAGCTTTCAACCACATACTAAGTCCTTTTAATATCAGGAAGACTTTAAGAAAGGGTTAATGATAAGCATATGCTTAAGCACTCTGGCAGAGGAGTGCAGATGACTATTCCTGTCACATCTTGGACATCACCTCTCTTGCACATACTACTTCTTGGCCAGAAACTTCTGCTAATCCATTAGAACGGCGGGAGGACCACTTATGTGCTGAGTCCTGAGCCATAGCTAGGAGCTAAGCAGTTTGTAAGACCAGTTAGAGCTAAGATGTGCAGCTGCTCTGGAGCCAGCACAGGGGTCACACCCAGCAAAGCTGCAGGGAGGACAGCAGGGACAGTCACAGCTGCGCTGGGCCAAGAGGCAGCGCTCACCTTCCAAAGCCCTTTGCACTTCTTGTGCCTCTGGTGACTCCTTTCTGTTGCCTGCCAGAGAGCACGTGCTCAAGTTTGACGCTTGTGCTGTTGGTTTTGCTAGTTTGGGGGACGCTCATCCTGCAAGGAGAAAAACTATTTATTTCAAAGGGTCTGTAATGAAAGATGACTGCAATAATTGCAGACTGTTACATTTGCACATTTGAAGGTTAATTCATGTACTGCACTCAGACGCAGTCACATATCCAGGACAGATGATTATATTTTTAAAAATAGACTGGTTATTACAAAACAAACAAGTGAATAGAGATGAACCAGCAAAAGTCCACCTGATTCCAGTACTACAAAAACGTCAATGACACACAGTAGGGAACCTCATGCCAATTTAACTATTGCTGCTCTTGTAGAAAGCAACAGAAACGAGTCTGCACAGCGTAAGTCTTAGGCACTAACAGCGTGCCAACACTGAAACAGTGGTTCAAATTAGCTCCTTCTTTCCGAGATCCCTTTTCCTTCTGGATGTAAAACTTGTGTGTCAAAGCTTGCTAAAGTAGAATACAGACAAATCAAACAATTATATCCATGTCCAGGGTAGTTGTTCCAATAGTTGTTCCTTCCTCAAGGCTTACAATCAGAAAGCTGAGGGCTGCATGCACAAAACAACATGCAGCACGCCAGGGGAGGGAACAAGTTTCTTGCAAATGTATACACACGTGTCTATATGCAGAGCATAGCTGTGAAATGCTGACCTTTCCACTCCCCCTACAAAGTACTGGCAGTACTAGCTGCTTCATTTCCTTTTTTACTGCTGGCTGTGTGAGCTTGCAGCACTGTGGCCTGGCTACTACTTTGTAGTTTATGCTCTGAGATCCAAATATTGGTCCCAGTGAAATTAAGTGAGCTCTACCCTGCAAGGGAGGGGTAACCTCTCTGAGGAAGATTACAACTTGGCCTTGATAGTACCCAGTACATTAAGCCAGCAACATAAATATGATGCCAGAGCTCCGTATTTCCTTCTAAACACGGATCTTGTGAGGATTAGTTGGTGGGACATGCATTTGTTTTATTTTTGTTGAAGTATATAATCTTGACAGAGGGTTTTTAAAAAACAGATACTGCATCTTGTGTACATGACTTATAAAGATTATATTGCCCTTTGTAGCCAGCTGAAGTTGAATGCAGAGATAGGGATATGGCCTGGCTGGTTGTTCACTGAGCAGAATATTTCCCTGTGAAGATTGGCTGCGGTCAACATTGGCTTTCTGTCAACAGGAATATGTGTGGGGGTATATGCTTTCAGCAGCAAGGGTATTTGGTCTTCAGTTTTCCAATTAACTGTGTTCCTTTTTGTGTGATTTCTGTGCATGTGTTGCACCCGTGCTCTTTTCAACAGTAGAGTTCGCTCCCCTTGTCTCGATCTAGATTATTGCCCTTGTTGAACTCCATGAGGTTGGCATGGGC
>NW_010195208.1:0-10017 GCF_000695765.1 Mesitornis unicolor
GCGTGCCCCCCGTGAGCTACTATGGACAGGACCGCCGTAGCGAAAATGGGAGCGGTGGCCAGCGCCAGCGTGTGCGCCCTGGTCGGCGGGGTGGTTCTGGCCCAGTACATCTTCACCATGAAGAAGAAGACGGGCAGGAAGACCAAAATCATCGAGATGGTACGTGGTAAAAGGGCGAGAGCAGGGTGGGAGAGCGGAAGCAGAGGAGAGGAGGCCGCAGCCCCTCCATCCACGGCCGCACGCCCTTCTCCTTGGGCCGGCTCCCCACGGCCGCCCCTGTGGACGCTGGCGGATATCCCCCCCATTCTCCGCGCACGGCGACACACGCCGCCCTCAAATACCATCCTCTGCCCAAAGCAGGCGAGTCCTCTTTTCCTTGAGATAGGTGTCCTACAGATACCGCTGGCAACAGTTCGTCTGCTGCCTGGCACCAAAAGTGAAGATCGGTCTCCTCTCCAGATGTGTGGGGCTATCTGCGTCTTGTGGCCGCCCCCTGAGGTCAAGGGGCAGAGAAGGGGTGTTGAGCCCAGTTTCTGATCATACCAGCAGACGCTGGAGACGGGCACAGCTGTTCTACCACAGCATGATCCGGTAGCAAAGGTGTCTGCTCTGTCCTGTCCTGTCCGGCCCCTATGTATAGATGTATAAAACTGTAGGTCTTGGTGTTATGTTAAAAGCCAGCTTGTAACTTGTTTAAAAGGCAAGTGGTGGGGGGAACATGTTCAGCCATCTGTTCAAACTGGGAAGTAGCGTCTGTTCACAGTTATTATAAAAGGAAGATGGAGTTCTATTTCTATTTTCTTTTTAAATTTATTAATTGGGGTATTATTTAAATATCTGCTTATCAGTAACTGGATGGTAAAAGGTCTTAGTTTAGACAATATGCTGATCATGTAGAAATCCTTTAGAATTTGAGTTTATGATTTGGACATTGCTGTACTGAAGAACTGAACTGAAACCGTCAGGTCACTTTATGTTGGCCAGTGCATATTTTGTGGTCTCCCCTGCAAAACCTTATTAAAAGCTCAGATTTATTTTTTTTTTTTAATTACGCATGGAAACATAGATTTTGATAGGAACTAGGATTCTGGGTGTAAATTTTAAGCTGTTTTAACTACTCACTTGGCCATGTGATGCAGCACTTGCTAGTGGAAGTCATACAGTGCAGTGTGTGATAATGTGAATCCAGAGAAGAATTCCACTGGGCATTTTTACTAAACATAGAGTCATATTTTATTGTTGAAATAGTATTTGAATGCTGTTTCTAGTCATCATGTCACATCACTCAGCAATTTGGAGGGGGTGACTTTCTTTTTAGTTTCTGTGAGCCCACTTACAACAGCTTCTGGGAGAGCAGAAAGTTTGGATTGCCACTTTAGAGAGATTTTTAGATCTATTTCTTAAAAAGGGGTCTGGACTTTATAGTAGGATTTTACTAAACTCATTTGAAAACACACAGTGGCATAACACTGGTTAGATTGGGTTTCTTTTAATTCCTGTACTGTAATACTAGAACTTATTTTAGAGTTATGTGTACAATAAAATAACAACATTTAAAAGCCTGGTCATACAAACATTCGAAAGGCAGATCCAATAGTTTCACCAACTCTTGTTCACAATATTCCATTTGATTTCTGTAGTTCAAAAGTGTCTAGTAATTGCTAAAGATGTATTAACTTCCTGTACAATGTTTAAATGGTGTTTTGGCTGGAAAGACTTCAGCTTCTATCTCTGTTGCAAAGATTTTGCCTTTGATAGGGAAAAAATATTTACTCCAATGTTAAATGGATTTCTGGTGAGTGAATTTCTTAAGTATGTACTTCAGATAACATTTTCAAAGCTATGTTCTTGGACACAGATCTGTGATCCTAAATATTCCAAAACTTCTGCTTTTATGATTAGAGCTTTTCTCATCTTGAAATTGCAAGGAAAAAATAAAGCTTGTTCAAAGCATGTCAGCTTTCTTCTGGAAACATTTACCAATTGAATGCAGCACATTAATACTACATGTCATTCAAGTTGATGGCTTCCTCAGCTAACAAACATCTTTAGTTCATCAGCTGCAAGTCTTCTTTCTTCTGCAGGGAGTACATGTCATCAGGCTGTGAAATTTCTTTGCAATAAGCAAAATAGTTATATAAACTTCATACCAAGGAGTTTAGTTTGTCAAATAAGGGTGAAAATGTGTTTAAGTATTTGTTTTATTTGAATATGCTGTTTTCTGGAGAACTTTGTGAAATAGCTTTATCCACAAGTGTAGATTTGATTCAACATTTGTCATTTACATGACACTGCCTCTATTTTAGTTTGTCACAAGAGAGAGTTTCCTTTGAGCTTTCCAGTCTTTAATTTAGTTTAAGTTAGGGTGGTCGTGGGGAACAGTCCTGCTTTACTGAAATGTGATTTTCCCAATACATTATATACTATACCAGGCTGGTCGTCCTTGTTAGATTAAAATCACGGGATTGTTCTTGTATTTTCAGCAGATTCTTTTGGTTCAAGTTTTCTTTGAGAAACATTACACTTTGGTTTTATACCCCCATTAAACTCAGAATTTTATTTATAACTTACCAAAATCAATAGGCAGTAGGCATATTTACACCTTAGTTATGTGACTTTAATTCTCACTAATGAAATATTCTTTCATTATAATTAACTACAGCAATAATTTTTTTCACTGTTTTTCTTGGTTAAAAGATTAATATAAGACCTAAATGTAAGTAAAAAGCTGGCTTACAGCAATGTTTAAATGCTAAAAAGACAGTGACCTTTACAAATGAAATAGAATATGCATAAGACAAGTTAATATCAGGGATTATGGTGCTAAGATTGTTTAATGTGAAGAAAAGTGGAAAGGATTCTCAAGCATTGTGGAAAATATAAGGCTAACCATATTACCCTTATTGTTACCCTTGTTGAATAATAAAAAGCAAGAAATTCTTAAATATCCTTCTCACATTTTAGTAGATGAATTCTTTAATGAAGTAATCAGCCTGGTACACAAATTTAAGCTTAATAAAGACACCATAAAATTACTGCATCTTATTTGGAAGCAAAGCCATGAGTTTGGAATTAAAGTATTAATAATGTGTCTTCATTGACCATCTGAAGTTTGCAAATAAGGAGTTTCTGTTAGGTACTGATAAATGTAGACAGAGTTACTTCAGCTCCACTTCTGAGTTAACAGAGGCATTAACAGTAAATATGTAGCCAGTCACATGAAGTTTTACTCTGTGTATTAAGAAACAACTATCTCCTTACTTTGCAAAAACGATTCCTACAATCAGGTGAAGGAATCTGAGGTGAATCTCTCTTAAATTAAAGAGAAAGTTAATAATTCGATTTTTAAAGTAACTTATTAGATAATGTTTGATAGCTACTTTAAAAAGAGATTAAAACTTACAGTTGCATTCAATCTTTTGGATTATTCACACTCCAGACAAGTTTGCACTGAAGTTGTGGATACTTATATAGCAAATGAATTCTCCTGACGATAGACTTCACTTGCTTGCTTGCTTTTTTACAAAACCTTTTAGAAATTCAACAGAAAATGAGTGTTCACAAACTAGAGTGAAAAAAGTTGCCTAAGTCTTTCAGAAACATCTGTAAGGCATAGCCCATGCTAATTAAAATATTGGGTTAATGTAAGAAAAACTGCTTAATGAAGTAATAGTAATTTTTGTTATTTTTCTGTTTCATAAACAAAGTTGTTAGAACCCTGTTGGTTTTTTTTCTGCAGCTTGTTTCTCATTCTTCAGTTTTGAAGCTTTTTATTGTACTTTGTAAGGATGAGAAACAATACAGCTGGTTGAAAACATAATAGCAGAATACCTTAAACTAAGAGTTATTCTCTCAGGTTTGTTTTACAGAAAACTGGACAAACGCTTAGTTACATTTGTCTGTTTCTCTATTCTGTTCCTCAAGTGAGAGGATCTAATTAGCAAAAAACAGACTTTGTATCAGATTTCAACAACAGCAAATTAAAAATCAACTTTAGCAGTTTCTCAGTTTCTAGAACACTTTTTAACCAGCCATTATTAAATGTCTCTGGCCAGTTTCCTTCTTAATATGTTGGAGAGGAAAAGAAATGCATGGATTTTTGCAGTATTAGAATCTACCTGGAGATAAATAAGCAAACAAATAAGAAGTGAGGTAACTGCTATTTCTCTATTTCCCTAAGAAATAAAGGAACATTTTCTGTGACTGTCATAGGGTTTGCATGGGGAGATTTTTTAATTATTACTATTTTCTTTTACTTGCCTGTCTCTGGTGATACTGGCTTCTTGTTTCATAGGGCATTAGAGCATGTGTGCCACGAATGAAGGCTCTAGACCTTTACAACTGGCAGCAGTCACATACCACTCCACTTCTTTATTCTTCTTTTGTTGCTAGCAACAAGTTGTTTTAGTAACTGTGACGTTACTCTGGCATGAGACATTGATGACCTCCAAGTGGAGAATAAAGTAAAGGAGTACGTAATATGTAGCATATATATGCAAGAATCTGAATGGCTAGTACATGAAACTCCTTCATACGTACTTTTTTCTTTACAAAAACAAAAGACGAGTTTGAGCCTGAGCAAACTGGAATTAATAAAAGAGGAATGGAAGGAACATGGGCTCTCTCTAACAATACCACTGCAAGACATTGTCGCTTTCTGGGTAGTACAGTGATAATATTTAACATGTCATGGCCTTAAGAGCTATCCAGTGATGTGATCCATGTGGGAATAATACTGTTCCAAAAGAATGATGGCGTGATACAAATCTAAGCAGTGAAAAGTGAAATAACTCCTGATACCTAATTCTGCCCTTACCTGCTGACATGTGACTGTGAGCCCTTACATTACTAGTGATGAGAATATCAGAGTGCTTTTTAGAATATTGGTAAAACCAAGTTAAATTTTATGTGAGTGCTAGAGATGTCATATAACTATTTCTGTAACTATAAAACTTGGTTTTTGTTTAGACTGTATTTCCCAATAGAAAAATCACATTGACAGAGTGAAAACACAAGCATTACTAAAACAAGTTTGCATGCCCACAGGCTTTTTGCATAGATAATCATAATATAATCTAGAATGTGGCTTGTAAAGCAAGTTTACACAGGCAAGGAAAAACACTTTAAGGCATAGTTCATGTTGATACGACTTAGATACTAGTAATAGGTTTTTATTCTCACTGTAAAAGAATTCAGTGGGAAATTTTTAAAAATTGTCTTAGAAGAAGAAAAATTGACTCTATCTCAGGTTTGTTTGGGGTTTTCTCTAACACTGTTAAGAATAAAAAAATACTATACAGATTATGTACATACTGATATTTTACTTTATTCAGTGTAATAAGCTGATCCTGCAATTTAACCATCTGTTTCGGAAGTAGGTTTTAATTTTCTGAAACTGCCGATGCTTTTTTTTTTTTTTTTTTTTCAGTAGGCTTTGAAATTATTTTTTTTTTAGAAACTGCCGATGCTTTTTTTTTTTTTTTTTCTTCAGTAGGTCTTGAAATATATATTCTTATAAGGGATGGGTATTGGAAAATCAGTTACATTTTTAGTTCTGCATTAGTTTCTTTAAAACTCATCCCTAGTTAAAACAGCTGTTAAAAACATGATGACGAACTACACCTGAAAATCAAGTTCCAAGTAGTAAATACAAGTAAATATCAGGATGTTGTATATATTGTAAATACACAGAAGAGTTTGTTTGCTGCTTTCTTTTATCTTTTGTATAAAATCCTTCTCCAAGACAGAAAAGCAGTCTCTCAATGAGTCATTCTGCTCTGGAATATGTTTACCTTTTCATAAATGCTTGGCATGTGCTAAGTCATATTATCAAGTGATTTTTCTCCTCTTTGCGATAACTCACTATTGTTTGAGCTAGAATGGCATCTGTTCTATTAATCTCTTTTTACAGATTAAGACCAATAGTAAATACTGCAAATGTTACCTTTAACTGTCAAACAGTATAAGCAAGTAAGAAAGTTAATTGTCTGAATACACATATCATGGCAAATTTGTTCCTATTATGAATTCAAGTTGCATAGCATTTCAACATTCTGTCTTAACAAGAACTATTAACTTTTATTAAAAAAATACATAAATTGATAAATATAGGCATTGAAGAGACCCAGGGTATGAATCCATGCACTTATAGGCAGGAAAATACTAGCTCTAAATTCAATAGCAACTTTAAATGTACCTGAGAATGTAAAAATGTCACGTTTTTGTAAGTCTGGAAAGTTTTTTAAAATACTTGAACTTCTGAAGTTCTTTCCTTAAAAAAATAGAATACCTGTCTCTTACCTTTTATTTTCACTTGAATAAATTGCATAATGCAAAATACATAATCTTTTCCTGTGTTGGTTAGTTCCAATTCGTATTGATTTATTCCCTCCATCTGTGCATATGCATGTATGTTTTTTACAAGTATACTGCAGTAGTATTGTGAAGAGAAAGTACAGAAGACTATTGTGAAGCATGTGAAAAGTAAGTCTTGGAGTGAGTTTAGGGAAAAATATCAGAAGAGAGGCACGTTGTTAGATTTTGTTGCTATAATTTGGAGCATTGGCCAGCTGGTAATTTTCAAGATTTAAATTTTAGCTAGTTGAGCTGCAGTAGAGAGTGTAGAGCAGCAGGTGGCACTAGAGTGAATTTTGTATTTGCTCGACAGATCTCCAAAGATGGTTATACACTGTTTGTAACTTGTTATTTAATAAATCCTGTCCCACAGCATATGGCATTTCATGGCCACTACCTGACTCCAAGTCAGACACATAACTGAACCACTGCTGCATGTGGAGGACCTAGAGTAGCAGCTATGTCTCTGCTTCCTGTCAGATATTCAACACTGAAATTTGGCTGACCCATCACATGCTAAGAGCAACAGAGAGGCAGGAATAGCTCATAGCTATTCTTCCTGGCCTCCTTTCCTAACCAGCATGCAAAGAGATACAGGGCCAGATAAGACTGGGCAAGAAAGTTGGGTAAGTATGCTGTTGTGGAGGATGTGGAAAATAAATTTAGGGCATGAAATCTAACTTTTCCCATGACCTTTTTGCCATCATGCTACCGTGCAGCAGTTGATCTGTAGTGACTGTTTCCTCCTGAGGCAGAGGTCTTTGTATAGCAGTTACGTTGACCAGTTGCTGGATATCAGCCGCTTTCTCTTACCCAAAACTAATCAAGCACAAATGATCAGCTACTGTAAAATGCCAGAGAACTTGTGACAATTGCAGTAGGCAGATTTTTAGTCCCATATCAATCTGGAACTAAATCTAGACAGTCTAGGACTAACCCCAGCAGCTTGACTAGCACTGTGCCATTAAGCTGGAATCTGTGTTGGTCACCTCTATCTTAGGTTATTTGTGTGGAGTTTCTGACTGTTTAAGAAAAAAAAAAGTGCTTATTAAAAGTCCACTGGATTTTCTTCTAATCTGGCTAATCCTTATATCAATAGTGTTTTACTTGGATGTTAAAAAAAGATGAGGCGTTCTTCAGTACAAGTAGACATATGCTTAATTTTGTAACACACAGATCACCATGTTTAAATACTAAAAGTAACTGTATTCTTTTTGTTCAGTAATACCACAAAAGAATACAGATCTGCACTGACTTCGACAATAATTACAAAAATAATTTTAAAAAAACACTTTATAAATTATGTAAATAATGCCTATTGCTAGAAGGAAATATGGCTTCTGCTTTTATATATGCCAGCCTTTTAAAAAAAAAGTTTATTTATTTAAATATTTTTCTTAAAGGGAAGGGGTCAGGACAAGGCCCAGACATGGACACTGAAGACTCATCTAGGTCTTCCTGCTCCGGCAGGGGGATTGGACTAGATGATCTTTTGAGGTCCCTTCCAATCCCTAACGTTCTGTGATTCTGTGATTAAGTGTCTGAATATAGAATTTTAGACTTCTTGAGCTGGTTTTCCCACCAAGAAGGATTCCTGTTCCAATGAACTTGTTCTTACTTGTTTTCCCACTCATTAGCTGTAGCTTCCTTCCTACACCGTTATATAAAGAACTGTTTGTCTGCTTTGCAAGTTGGATCACTGAAATAATCTAAGTTTATTAGAGCTTTTGTTTTTACCTGAGTTTTTTATTCCACCTTAATGCTGACATAATGAATGCCAGTCAAACGTACCATTAACACTGCTCCTTTAAAGCTTCCCCTCTTTGTTGGAAACTTATTAGTTATCAGACTAAAATTGTAATTTTTACAATTATACTTTTATTTAGTTATTATCCTGGATTACATCTGCCCTTGCAATATAAATCAGTTATGGGTAAGCCTCAGTCTGGTTTGCATATTACCATGGAAAAATTGTATGTGAAACTGAACGGTAGGAAATAGTACAAAGCAGTAGCAGTATTGGTACATTATAGCAGCAGTAGTAGTAGTGTAGTACAAAAAAAGTAAGTATAGTATTGATAGTATTTCTGCAAACTGGTTTTGAACATGTCCTGTATCACTTCCAGAGGGCAAATACACAGAGATACAAGAAATAAGGAGCGTACAGTTGCATCTTTGAATGGATCCAGCAGTCAGAAACACCCATAAAACAATGAGACACAGAGGCAAAACAATCCATTGTGCCTCAAGTCATCATGCTGCCTGTGACCTTTAAAATGACTGTATGTTAGCTGTATTTCATACTCAGATTTAATGTATTATTTTTTCAAGAAGTTTAAAGAAGGATCTGTACTCAAGGAGATCCTAACAGTTGTAAACGTAATTAGTCTCAGTGTGTAACTTTAATTGGAGTATTATATTTGCACTACATTCTTCCATCAGAATTGTAGTGTCTGGTAATGAATTATAGATTAAACTTTGTCCTGCTGACTTTGCTTTCAACCTTGTCCCCTAACTTCACTATTCAAGGGTCAGAGTTTATTTGATCTAGATACAGCATTCTTAGGCTTAGTGAAAAAAAAAAAATCTAAGCAGATGTTTTTTTCTTAGAAGCAGATAAGAGAAGAAGAGAATCAGCAGCTACTGCTACATTAAGCCCAAGGCCTGGACTGAAAATTCTGTTCTAGATGGTGTTACATGGGAAGCTTCTAGGGAGACAAGCATTTGTTTTAAGTTCTTTCAGCACATGTGCATATAAATATATACAGGATATTTAATTATAAAAAGTATACATCCAAATGTACAGTTGGGGGAAAAACAGTATAGATCATCAAAATTACGTTATTATCCAGGGTGAGCTTTTGCACACCTGACAGCTAATTAAGAATTTATACATATACCACAGTATCGACATACTGTCAGTTCTTAGAATGCTATAGTGTTTGCCTAGGTATTTTGAAGAAAGATTAGTTTTACCAACAACCTCACATTCTTTCAGTAAGCGTTAGATTCTTTGTAACATGAGAAGGAAATTAATCTTTCAGATAGCCAGACTCCAGCATCTATCCTGTTACCACAGCAGTATTAAAGGAAAAGTAAAGTACCACTCAAATTCAAAAATTCTAATTTATAAAAAATTCATGTAATGTATCTGTGCTCTTTGAAGAAGAACGAGTAGGAAAAAGGAAGCATGGGGCACAAAATAAGATACTTGAAATTACACTATCATGAAGAGCAAATGATTCTCCCAATTGTTGTATGTTACAAACAGGGAGTGTTGACTTACCTTCCATGAAAGGTGTTGCCTAATACAAATAGTATCATCTGTCTAGCAGTGGTTTATAGCAGAGGCCCAGGGAAAGTGTAAGAATCGGGCAAGTTGTCATGGGGTTTTTTCCCAGATTGATTTCCCAGCCTCCAGCAGCTTGTGTAACAGAGACAGTGTCTGTAATTTGAGATTAGATTTTTCCTTCTTGTTATATAGTACCTTTTTAAGGATGTGTAAACTCACAATATCAGCAGAAAGGAATTCCTCATCTTACTACTATACTTAATTATGTGACCTGTAGTTGACTCCTTGCATTTGTTTTGAGTGTGCCTCCTTTTAATTTTAGTTGATGACCTCTAGCTCTTACACTGAAAGAGATGGTAAACAGTCTTTCC